>NW_017672880.1:148671-152820 GCF_001879085.1 Nicotiana attenuata
TTACCCAATGTTGTGCTGTGTGCTCCAACTGCCTTAGCCAAGGCATTTTGTGTCTCCATCATCTTTTCTTGGTTGGCCAGGATCTTTTTCAATATCTCCTCAATAGAAGGAGGGATCTTAACTGTGGAAGGGTCTGACTGTGCCTGAACTACGGTGGTCAAGTTTGACAACTTGGATGTCGCAGCTGACATCCAGTTGTTCAAACTGGCTAGAGACTGAGCAAGCTGGTGGGCAGTGAACCTGTGAGTCTTCGATGAAGGGACATCCGGGTCTGCTGCAGTAGATGGACCAGCAATAGAAGAAGGGCCCTGAGGCAATGTCTCACTGGCAGCAGGGATGATGGAAGGCTCAGTGGACTGCTCAATAACCGCTGGCTCCTCAGACTGGCCAGGTGCGGTGGAAGTGGATGCCTGAGGCTTTTTGGACCTATTTGGGTTGTCGGGACCCAACTGACTGTACCATGAGTAGGGGGCCACTGGATCTACCTGGACATCAAATCTCTTCTTCTTTACCTTTAATTCTCTGAAGTATAGGGAAAGAGTGTTCGGGAAGGGGTAGTTTGTGTTGGTCTCCTGCCCGACCGTAGAAATCACTCTTGACATGATGTTGCCCACATTCAGAGGAAAACCAGCCATAATAGAAGCCACTAACACTGCACGAGGAATAGGAACTGTGTGATCATGAGTGGAGGGGTCAAGCCTACTACACACGAAGGTCAACCACCCCTTTGCTTCAAAACTGAACGTGTTTCTCAAAATCTTCTCTCCTCCTTTCAACCAAACTGGGACAGTGCCCGGGGCTGCCAAGTGCTAGGCCAACCACGGGCGAACCTCTTCTTTCATTGCCAGCTTTTCTAAGTATTGGGTTTCGTCCTCTTCGTTGAACCCCAAAAATTCGTTCAGAGACTTCCCATCAAACATCACCACTTTGTCCCTCACTTGTGTCACCTTTGAATCTTTCACTACATGATAAACATTATAGTAAAATTCTTTCACCATATGTTCATTTGCGACTATGCAACGTTCCTTGAAGAACCCCCAACCCTCTCTAGTACGGAATTGTGCTTGCACATGTAGGTTTAGAGGAAGAAGATCAGAATCAATAAATTGCCTCTCCGGAATCAATTTTCTTTTGGGCCACCACTCTCGAAATCTGTGGAAGGCTATTTCACTTACAAATCTATCAGCCCATGCTTCCGGTTTTCTTGTTCTCTCAACACCACCAACTTGGGGCTCACCCCCCTCGCCATATCCTGCACTCTCCCCAGATAATGAAGCTGTGGGGGAGGTGGAGTATTGTGCCTCACTTCTATCTTTGGTCTCATCAGACGAGTCCAAAACTACATTCACCGGTTTTTTGAGTCTTTTATCAGCTGGTCCCTTGGAGGTAGGTGAAGCTGAGGGAGAGTCATGCAATTGGAGCGAGAGAGACATGTGAGTTGGAGCAGATTCAGAAGTAATACTCCGGGATGGGGCATACTCACTCCCCGAAGAGTGGGAGGCAGCTCTATCAGCTTCCCGTATTATCTTGTGGGTCTTTTTTATATTCTCCCGAGTCTGGGGAGTGAGTTTAACAATCCGCTTTCCTTTTCCCCCTCGGGAGGAGCCACCCCTCTCGGGTTGTTGTTCTTTTCCTCCTCGTTGCTTTACCATGATCTGCAAAGAAAAGTCTAACATTGTTAGTTGAAGCATATGCAGTGAATTGGATGGTGCAGTTGAAAGATTGGTTAAAAATAGGGGTGCAGAATAGAAGGGGCGCGGACCGCGCAAAAGAGCCACGCGGACGCGCTGGGTAGCGCGGACCGCGAACCGCATAAAACTGGAGCGCGGACCGCGCTTAAGATGTTCCAGAGACACCACTCTCTGAATCTCACTGACACGGTCCGCACTGTTTTGGATCGCAACCGCAGGGCAACCACTGAACTGAGGACGGGGATTTTTATTTAAGTCCAATTTATTGGTTCAAATTATGGGTCCTAAGTGTCCCTACTCAGTTACTAATCAAGAAATCATGCCTATTGTTTCACATAAACACACAAAATCTACCCTAACAGGTAAAACTAAAAGAGAAAGAAGAAAATAAGAAGTTATACTAACATGAAGCAAAATAAAATAAAATAAACTAAACTATGAATGAGATTAGTGAGGAATGTTACCAGGGGTTGTGAAAGTGTTAACTACTTGAAGCAAGTTGTTGTTTTGATGCACAGTGAAAATTTGAGAGCTCAGGTAGAAAATTGGCGAAAAGGTTAAAATGAAGCCTAGGGTTTCTATTTATAGAAAACAGTGTGGGACCCATTACTTACCCACCAGCGCGGCCACGCAGAAATGGCCGCGGACCGCGCTGGATTTCCAGCACCCTTAATTGCCTGAACAACCCACGCGGACCGCACTGTTTTGGTGCGCGGCCGCGTGGGAAACTTCAGAGAGTATGCATTTTGGGCTTCTCACGCGCGGACCGCACAAAAATGTCACGCGGACCGCGCAGAAAACTTCAGAGACTCAGCTTCCATTTCACCAGCCTACGCGGACCGCACTGTTTTGGTGCGCGACCGCGTAGGCAAACTTCAGAGACCTTAAGATTTTTGCTACTTTTGCCCTGCACTGGTCCAACATCAACCCTGCAACATCTCACAAACCATGAGTTGAAAAATCCTAATCTACAACGGAAAAATAAAAAGAAAGAAAAAGACATGGGTTGCCTCCCAAGAAGCGCCTGATTTAAAGCCGCGGCACGACGCATTTTACCACAATATCACTTCAAATGAAGGAGTGCCACCACATGGCTGTCATCAATTTTCCCCAAGTAATGCTTCACACGATGCCCATTGACTCAGAAAACTTCACCATTTTTGTTCTTGAGATCAATAGCACCAAATGGGGTCACCCCAACAACTTTAAATGGACCACTCCACCTAGACTTGAGCTTTCCCGGGAATAACCTCAACCGGGAGTTGAATAGAAGAACCATGTCAAACACCTTGAATTCTTTACCCCGAGCATACTTGTCATGGAGGTACTTCATCTTGTCCTTGTACAAAGACGAGCTGGAGTAAGCATGAAATCTAAACTCATCAAGCTCATTCAATTGCTCCACTCGGAGATTTGCTGCAACATCCCATTCCAAGTTCAATTTCCTCAATGCCCATATAGCCTTGTGTTCAAGTTCCACTGGAAGATGGCAAGCTTTACACCAACCGATACGGAGACATACCAATTGGAGTCTTGTAAGCCGTCCGATAAGCCCAAAGAGCATCATCCAATTTCTTCGACCAATCGATCCTATTAGCATTCACCGTTTTGGATAGAATACTCTTTATCTCCCGATTTGAGACTTCCACTTGTCCACTAGCTTGTGGATGATAGGGGGTGGTCACTTTGTGATTAACTCCATACTTAGCAAGCAATGAATCAAAAGCCTTGTTGCAAAAATGGGACCCCCCATCACTAATAATGGCCCGAGGAGTACCAAATCTCGTAAAGATACTCTTTTTCAAAAATGCTACAACACTTCGGGCTTCATTGTTGGGTAGATCCACAACTTCCACCCATTTTGAAACATAGTCCACCGCCACGAGAATGTAAGTGTTACCACAGGAGCTCACGAACGGACCCATAAAATCGATGCCCCAAACATCAAAAATATCCACCTCAAGAATTGTATTGAGGGGCATCTAATCCTTCTTGGAAATACCGCCGGCTCTTTGACATGCATCACATCTCTTCACCAATTCACTAGCATCCTTGAACAACGTGGGCCAATAGAAGCCACAACTCAAAACTTTTGAGGCTGTCCTCAACCCCCCCCCCCCCCCCCCCGGTGATGACCACCATAGGGAGAAGAGTGACAAGCCTCCAATATGCTCATTTGTTCACTTTCCGGCACACATCTGCTTATCACTCCATCCGTGCAAATTCTAAACAAATACGGATCATCCCAATAGAAATCCAAACTATTCCGCTTGAGTTTCTTCTTTTGGTTGGAAGAGAGCTCACACGGGATGTTACAAGTCACAATGAAGTTGGCGATGTCCGCGAACCATGGCATTTCACACATAGAAACGGAAAGAAGCTGCTCGTCAGGGAACCTATCATTAATCTCAATACCATCACTTGGTCTCCCATTTTCCTCTAATCGGGACAAATGGTC
>NW_017672880.1:153493-157146 GCF_001879085.1 Nicotiana attenuata
TCAAAAAAGTTGATCAAAATGGTAGGGCACACCCACACGAATAAAAGCTGGCATTGTCCCTAATGCCAACTACCAAGATAAGCTCAAAAATAGAGTAAAAGGATATGAAAGGCCCCTCAAGCCTAGTCCACATGCGTGGGGTCTCCTGTCGTCCCTGGATCCTCTGTAGTAGCCGGGACCTCAGACTGGTCTCTGACCTGCTGCTGCTGTGCTGCTGGGACATGAGCTGGATCAAGGACAGGCTGAACCACCGGTGGAACACTGGATGTACCCTCATGAACCTGGGCCACCTCTATCACAACTTCCTTAGTGCTAGGGAGTTTCCTCTTCTTCCTCGGCCTGGGAGTCTCCTCCTGCTGTGGCTGAACTGCTGTTGGATCTACAGTTGGCTCCCCGAAGAGTAAGTCAAGTGGCATCTGATCTGCCAAAAGCTTATCCACATCCTCCCTCAACTCCATCACTGACTCCTTGGAAGCCTTCTGCTTCCTCAATTTCCTGTGCTCCCTCGCTAGTTTACCCAATGCTGTGCTGTGTGCCCCAACTGCCTTAGCCAAGGCATCCTGTGTCTCCATCATCTTCTCCTGGTTGGCCAGGATCTTCTTCAGTGTCTCCTCAATAGAAGGAGGGATCTCAACTGTGGAAGGGGCTGACTGTGCCTGAACTACAGTGGCCAAGTTTGACAACTTGGATGTCGTAGCTGACATCCAGTTGTTCAAATTGGCTAGAGACTGAGCAAGCTGGTGGGCAGTGAACCAATGAGTCTTCGATGAAGGGACATCCGGGTCTGCTGCAGTAGATGGACCAGCAATAGTAGAAGGGCCCTGAGGCAATGTCTCACTGGTAGCAGGGATGGTGGAAGGCTCAGTGGACTGCTCAATAACCGCTGGCTCCTCAGACTGGCCAGGTGCGGTGGAAGTGGATGCCTGAGGCTTTTTGGACCTCTTTGGGTTGTCGGGACCCAACTGACTGTACCATGAGTAGGGGGCCACTAGATCTACCTGGACATCAAACCTCTTCTTCTTCACCTTCAATTCTCTAAAGTGTAGGGAAAGAGTGTTCGGGAATGGGTAGTTTGTGTTGGTCTCCTGCCCGACCGTAGAAATCACCCTTGACATGATGTTGCCCACATTCAGAGGAAAACCAGCCATAATAGAAGCCACTAACACTGCACGGGGAATAGGAACTGTGTGATCATGAGTGAAGGGGTCAAGCCTACTACACACGAAGGTCAACCAACCCTTTGCTTCAAAACTGAACGTGTTTCTCAGAATCTTCTCCCCTACTTTCAACCAAACTGGGACAGTGCCCGGGGCTGCCAAGAAGATCAGAGTCAATAAATTGCCTCTCCGGAATCAATTTTCTTTTGGGCCACCACTCTCGAAATCTATGGAAGGCTATTTCACTTACAAATCTATCAGCCCATGCTTCCGGTTTTCTTGTTCTATCAACACCACCAACTTGGGGCTCACCCCCCTCACCATATCCTGCACTCTCCCCAGATAATGAAGCTGTGGGGGAGGTGGAGTATTGTGCCTCACTTCTATCTTCGGACTCATCAGACGAGTCCAAAACTACATTCACCGGTCTTTTGAGGTTTTTATCAGCTGGTCCCTTGGAGGTAGGTGAAGTTGAAGGAGAGTCATGCAATTGGAGCGAGAGAGACATGTTAGTGGGAGCAGATTCAGAAGTAATACTCCGGGATGGTGCATACTCACTCCCCGAAGAGTGGGAGGCAGCTCTATCAGCTTCCCGTATTATCTTGCGGGTCTTTTTTATATTCTCCCGAGTCTGGGGAGTGAGTTTAACAACCCGCTTTCCTTTCCCCCCTCGAGAGGAACCACCCCTCCCGGGTTGTTGTTCTTTTCATCCTCGTTACTTAACCATGATCTGCAAAGAAAAGTCTAACATTGTTAGTTGAAGCATATGCAGTGAATTGGATGGTACAGTTGAAAGCATGGTTTAGAAACAGGGTTGCAGAATAGAAGGGGCGCGGACCGCGGGAGCGCGGACCGCGCTTAAGATGTTCTAGAGACACCCCTCTCTGAATCTCACCGACGCGGTCCGCACTGTTTTGGACCGCGACCGCGCTAGGCTGGCGCGGACCGCGCAGAAAGGACGCGCGGCCGTGTAGGGCAGACAATGAACTGAGTATGGGGATTTTCATTTAAGTCCAATTTTTTTGCTCAAATTATGGGTCCTAATTGTCCCTACTCAGTTACTAATCAAGAATTCATGCCCATTGTTTCACATAAACACATAAAATCTACCCTAACAAGTAAAACTAAGAGAGAAAGAAGAAAATAAGAAGTTATACTAGTAGAAAGCAAATAAAAATAAAAAGATTAAACTATGAATGAGATTAGTGAGGAATGTTACCAGGGGTTGTGAAAGTTTTAACTACTTGAAGCAAGGTCTTTTGATGCACAGTGAAAAATTGAGAGCTCAGGTAGAAAATTGGCGAAAAGGTTAAAATGAAGCCTAGGTCTCTATTTATAGACAACACTATGGGACCCATTACTTACCCACTAGCGCGGCCGCGCAGAAATGGCCGTGGACCGCGCTGGATTTCCAGCTTCCTTAATTGCCTGAACAACCCACGCAGACCGTACTGTTTTGGTGCGCGGCCGCGTGGGAAACTTCAGAGAGTATGTAATTTGGGCTTCTCCCGCGCGGACCGAATGTCACGCGGACCGCGCAACAAACTTCAGCAGCTCCCATTTCACCAGCCTACGCGGACCGCACTCTTTTGGTGCGCGGCCGCGTAGGCAAACTTCAGAGACCTTAAAATTTTTGCTACTTTTGCCCTGCACTGGTCCAACATCAACCCTGCAACATCTCACAAACCATGAGTTGAAAAATCCTAATCTACAACGAAAAAATAAAAAAGAAAGAAAAAGACATGGGTTGCCTCCCAAGAAGTGCCTGATTTAACGTCGCGGCACGACGCATTTTACCACAATATCAGTTCAAATTGAAGGAGTGCCACCACGTGGCTGTCATCAATCTTCCCCAAGTAATGCTTCACACGATGCCCATTGACTCGGAAAACTTCACCATTTTTGTTCTTGAGATCAATAGCACCAAACCGGGTCACCCCAACAACTTCAAATGGACCACTCCACCTAGACTTGAGCTTTCCCGGGAATAACCTCAACCGGGAGTTGAAAAGAAGAACCATGTCACCCACCTTGAATTCTTTACCCTGAGCATACTTGTCATGGAGGTACTTCATCTTGTCCTTGTACAAAGACGAGCTGGAGTAGGCATGAAATCTAAACTCATCAAGCTCATTCAATTGCTCCACTCGAAGATTGGCTGCAACATCCCATTCCAAGTTCAACTTTCTCAATGCCCACATAGCCTTGTGCTCAAGTTCCACTGGAAGATGGCAAGCTTTACCAAACACCAACCGATACGGAGACATACCAATTGGAGTCTTGTAAGCCGTCCGATAAGCCCAAAGAGCATCATCCAATTTCTTCGACCAATCGGTCCTATTAGCATTCACCGTTTTGGACAGAATACTCTTTATCTCCCGATTTGAGACTTCCACTTGTCCACTAGCTTGTGGATGATAGGGGGTGGTCACTTTGTGATTAACTCCATACTTAGCAAGCAATGAGTCGAAAGCCTTGTTGCAAAAATGGGACCCC
>NW_017672880.1:159176-163077 GCF_001879085.1 Nicotiana attenuata
ATGATCTTATGCATGCAAAATGCGGGGCTTATTCCCCTGATGTCCGCCAAAGTCCATCCTATTGCCCTTTTTCGCTTTTGGAGCACCTCCACAGTGGCCTCAACCTGCAAGTTAGTAAGGCAAGAAGAAAGAATAACTGGAAGAGTAGAATTAGAGCCCAAGAATTCATACCTGAGGTGTGGAGGAAGTGGTTTCAACTCCAACACCGGTGGCTCCTCAATTGATGGCTTGGTTGGCGGAGTTTTGCGATTTTCAAGATCCAAAGATAGTTTCCTAGGCTCATATGAATATGAACCCATTCCATGCAATGCATTCACGCACTCCACTCTACCGGCATCATCATTGGCATCCATGTTAAGAAGCACGGCTTCAAGAGGATCTTCAACATTGATCAAGGCACTTGTGTCATCCACTATCACCGCCGTGACAATGTCCACAAATGAACACACCTCCGTACTATTGGGTTGCCTCATTGACTTGCACATATGAAATACCACCTTCTCATCTCCCACACGGAATGTTAACTCCCCTGCTTCCACATCAACCAATGCCTTCCCCGTAGCTAGGAAAGGTCTTCCAAGAATGATAGGCACTTCGAAATCCACTTCGCAATCCAATATGACAAAGTCGGCCGGCAATATGAATTTGTCCACCCGGACAAGCACATCATCGATTATACCTAGAGGCCTCTTCATCGACCGGTCCGCCATTTGAAGTCTCATGGAGGTTGGCCTAGGTTGCCCAAATTCCCAAAGTCTTGAAGACTGAGTACGGCATCAGATTAATGCTAGCCCCCAAGTCACATAGGGCCTTAGCAAAGTCCGCACTTCCGATAGTGCAAGCTCCAGGGTCCTCAAGTTTCGGGGCCATAGAATGCACAATCGCACTAACTTGGTGCGTCATCTTATTGTTTCACACTCCATAGAAGGCTTCTTGGTGACTAAATCCTTCATAAATTTTGCATACCCAGGCATTTGTTCAAGTGCCTCCACTAAAGGGACATCGATTGTGAGGCTCTTCATCATGTCTATGAATTTCTTGAATTGATTGTCGCTCTTTTGCTTTGCTAACCGTTGAGGATATAGTGGAGGTGGTCTAGGCAAGGGTGCCTTTGCCTTGGGCACCGCCGGCTCGGGTATATCAATGATGTGTTCCCTAGACGGGTTCACGATCTCTTGAGTCTCTACCCCGGCCTCATCATCAATATCGATCCGCACATCATTTGTCACTATTGGTTCAACCACATTGTCAATATTCAAAGGTGCTTCATCATCATGCAACTCAAATTCATCATTCACAACTTGATTCTCAACCGAGGCATGCACATCACCGCCTCTTCCACTCCTAGTTGTAACTGCCATCACATGATTGTTACCCCCCTTCGGGTTCACTACCGTATCACTTGGTAGCGCACCTTTTGGGCGGGTATTTAAAGCTTGAGAGATTTGTCCTATTTGCACCTCTAGGTTCCGGATAGATGTGTTATGCGAAGCCAATTATGCATCAGAATCTTGGTTCTTTTTCATCATCTGCTCGAACATCATTTCTATCCGTCCCATATCACTTCCAGAAAAACTAGGCCCTTGTGACTGAAAGGGGGGTGGATTGTTTGGTTGTTGGAACATGGGGGCCTTTGAAAGCCTTGCCCCCTACCACCATTATTCCACCCTCCTTGGCTATTGTTGTTGTTCCAATTGTTGTTGTTCCCATTCCAATTACCTTGGTTATTGCCTTGATTACCCCAATTGTTGCCTTGATTGTTATTGTTCCAATTGTTGCCACCCTGTTGTTGATTATTGTTATTCCAATTGCCGCCTCCTTGTTGATTGTCCCAATTGCCTTGGGGGCGCCATTGTTGATTTCCTTGATTTCCTCTATTTCCTTGGTAGTTATTGACATATTGACACTCCTCACTTTGATCATCAAAACACTCATTCGAAAATCCACCACCATCGTTGTTGTTGTCATATTGGTCACCGCTACCTTGAGGTTGTTGTTGCCCTCTTTGCCTCCTTTTTAGCATAGAAACATTCTCCATTGCATTGACTTGGCGCGGGTTTTGTACTTGTTGCAATTGCGCCTTCGCCAACTGATTCATTGTTGTTGTAAGTTCGACAACAGCTTGGCCGTGATCACTCAACTCCTTATGCAAATGGATGATCGTGGGGTTACCTTGGGGTACATTCGCTCGGCTTTGCCATGCCGAAGAGGTGTCCGCCATTTCATCAAGTACATCACATGTCTCTTGGTAAGAAAGTTTCATAAAGTTCCCACCGGCCAATTGGTTCACAATGCATTGATTTGTGGTGTTGATACCCCTATAGAAAGTCTGTTGGATCATCGCCTCAGTCATGACGTTGTTAGGGCACTCCTTCACCATTGTTCTATATCGCTCCCAGATCTCATGCAATGGTTCCGTTGGCATTTTCTTGAAGGCTAGAATCTCGTCCCGAAGAGTCGCCATATGGCTTGGAGAAAAGAACTTGGCAATAAATTTGTCCGCCAATTCATCCTATGTGGTGATAGAATGATTTGGTAACCTTTCTAGCCAGTCCAACGCTTTGCCCCGAAGAGAAAACAGAAAAAGCCTCAATCGCAACGCATCCTCTGACACGTTTGTTTGTTTGCTGCCCCAGCAAATATCTACGAACCCCTTCAAGTGCTTGTATGCATTTTGGTCGGAGGCGCCCGTAAAATATCCCCTTCGCTCGAGCAAGGTCAACATGACATTTGTGACTTGAAAGTTCCCCGCCCGGATTCGGGGAGGAACGATGGCACTCGCGTAACCTTGATTAGGAAGAACTCTTGGGACCGCTCTTACCGGTGGCGGAGGAGGGTCTGGAATAGGATTGTTGTCATGTACATTAGCATTGGCATTTCTACCTCTCCGCGGTACTTGAGGTACCGGAAGCTCATCTTGCTCAACATCTTCAACCTCCTCCCCTGCCAAGGCATTGCCAAGAGGGTCATTTCCGTTTAGAGCCATGTGTACCTGATGGATCAACACAAATAAAGTTAGTAAAAAGAAGGAAAGAGAAGCAAAACACAAAACTAGCTACACAAATAGTCAACACCGTAAGCTCCCCGGCAACGGCGCCAAAAAGTGAATCGCAGCGGACTCAACCTTAGGAAGAGTGGGCGCTAATACTTTTACCCAATAGTGGTATCGGGGTCAATTTCCACAGGGAGCTAGAAAGGGAGTTGGATATTTGCTTAGTCTAGAAATGCGTGTTTGCTTCTAATTGATCTTCTATCATTTTTGGGTTTTTATGATTATCAACTACAATTTAACAACTACTAATTATAACCAAATTATGCTAAGATAGTAATTCTAGGTTGTATGCAAGATAGAGAAAGACACTAGGGTCGTGGCATTTACCTAGGTGGTCAACTAACGGGTAGAGATTCCTAATACAAGAATGATGATTATGGGGCTTATGCTATAACCGTTGCACGATTGCACTCACTCTCACACCTCTCGGCAGAAAGAGTGATTTTGCCCAATTGACTCTCTCGAGACCAATTGGGTAGGCCAACAAGCCCAAGCAACTTAGGGTTCAAGTTGGGTAATTACTCTCTCGAGGGTTAACCTGTTAATTGGGACTAGCATTCTCATGGGTCCATCCCAATTCCTTGTTGGGTTAAATTTGGAGTCATAAACACTCTTTCTCAAGAAGAGTCAAGACCCACTAAGCTAGACTTAGTGTTTGCAACCACCAAATCCTAGTTAAAACATAAAATTAACCCAAATATCAAACACCCAACATCATTCATGCATTAACCAATCACACCCATTAATTACCCACACTAGGGTTGAGCCACAACCCTAGCAAATGGGTTTAGCTAGCCATAATAGCAACAGAAATTGAAGAAGTAGTAGATAAAATCAACATATTAATTA
>NW_017672881.1:0-29329 GCF_001879085.1 Nicotiana attenuata
ATCTCACATTTTTTATGCAACTTTTCGATGATGCCAAAAGGGGGAAAAGGTTGTGGTTTAAACAAGTGATGTTTACACTTTGAACAGTGATGTTTATAACCTAATGTACCTGGTCCTTGTTGATAAGTGATATAAAGGAAAAATGTTTCTAACATTGTGTTGATGTTTGAGCTGAGTTCTGGCAGGGCCTAAGTGTATGAAAAGCACAGTGTTTGTCATCATCAAAAAGGGGGAATTTGTTGGCCCAAGTAAAGGTTAGTTTTGAAGACTGACAAAGGAACTCAGACATGAACCAGGTCCATCCAGTGGTCCATCCCTCAGGTTCACAAAAACGGGCAGATTCAAGCATGTGGGATGCACGTGAAGGAGATAAGCTTAACTTGGTGTATTTAATATCTCCTGATCGAAAAGGTTGCATAATTGATAAGGAGAAGGAGTCCTTAATCAAAGAGAACACAATTCAAGATAGGGAAGGAGTTAGAAGTTGAAATCAACTAGAACTCTTCCACCAAGGAAGAGTTGCATCAGAACTCTAGTTATTTCTTCATCTACTAACTCTATAAATTGCAGGATGTTCTCACATTAAAGTGTTGCACAAAAAACGCAGAAGTTAAACGTGAATTGAGAGCAAAATAGCAAGGGTTTTTGCAAGCAGTTCGTGTGTGATTCAAGTGTGCAAACCAGAAGCTACATGAACCAGATTGAAGAACCAGCTCCATAAAGAGTTTTATGTGTCTTTCTTTATTTCTAGTTCAATTGTAGTAGGTGTTTCATATTGTACCTTTCAGCTTTATCTAGAAGCAATTGTAATAGGTATTTTGAGTATTCAAGTTAGAGTTAACTTGAAGTTGTCGCAGCAGTTAGAGGCTGGTTGCTACAACGGGATTAGAGGTAATCCTTAGGTTTACAAAGAGTTTTGTAAATGCAGTTTTGGCTCAGTGATTTTAGTGGAAGTTTGGGAAAATCCTACTGAGTAGTAGGTCGTGGTTTTTTCACCTTTTGAGCCAGGTGTTTTCCACGTAAAAATCTCTATGTTCTTTATTTTATGTACTTTTAATTCCGCAAACAGCAGTCGTTAGTACACCTAGAAGAACCAGGTCCTTCCAGAAGCAGTTTAACGCAAAAATTGGGTACCACACAAATCACCCCCCTCTTGTGTGGCATTGATGTTTAGAACATCAGATGGGTATCAATGAGCTCTTGAATAGCTGTTTTCAACTTCCAGTATTTCTCTGTGTCATGCCCTGGAGCCCCTGAACAATATTCACAACTCACCGAGTGGTCAAGATTTCTCGGATGGGGATTTGGCAGCTTAGGTTCAATCGGATTCAACATACCCAACTGTCTTAACCTGTGGAATAGACTAGTATATGATTCTCCTAGTGGGGTGAAAGTCTTCTGCTTCTGCAACCTCTTATTCTTGAAGGCTTGATTTGGTCGGAAACCTGCTCCAGGGGGATTTCTGTAGGCTCTTGGGGGTGGATAGGTATTTTGTGGAGATGGGTAGGTATTCTGTGGGGTTGGCTCACGCCATTGTGCGTGGGCAGGGGGTTGAGTGTATGTCTGAGAATGATGGACAGAGAAGTGGGGATCTGGCAGTGGGTAGTAGTGTTGTGGTGGGCTATATGGAGTGTGGGGTAAGGCTGGTGGTGGGGTCGAGGCTGGTTATAGTAAGGTGATGGGCCCCCGGACCAAGTTCTTGACTCAATTGTTGCAACGTCCTCTTTCTTCTTCTTTCCCAGTACACTCCTAGTGCCGTTTTGAATGGCCTGGGTGGTCGCCTTGATTGCTGAATAACTCATGAGTTTGTTAGATTTGAGTCCTTCCTCTACCATGCTTCCCATTTTTACCACTTCGTTAAAGGATTTCCCTACCGCTGATACCAAGTGACCGAAATAAGTAGGCTCTAAGGCCTGCAAGAGATAATCAACCATTTCACTTTCTTTCATCGGAGGGTCAACCCTCGCTGCTTGCTCTCTCCAACGGATGCCATATTCTCTGAAACTCTCCCCAGTCTTTTTCTCAATTTTCGTCAATGACAGACGGTCTGGAACAATTTCAAGATTATACTGAAAATGGCATGCGAAGGCTTGGGCCAGATCGTCCCGTGTGTACCACCGACCATGATCTTGTCGGGTGTACCACTCCAAAGCTGAGCCACTTAAACTTTGACTGAAGTACGCCATCAGTAATTCATCTCTCCCGCCTGCTCCTCTCATCTTGCTACAAAAACCTCTCGGATGTGCCACTGGATCACCATGCCCGTCATATAAATCAAACTTGGGCATCTTAAACCCTGCTGGTAGTTGAACGTCTGGGAACAAACACAAGTCTTTATACGCCACGCTTACTTGACCACCTAGCCCCTGCATATTCCTGAAAGATTGCTCCAAGCTTTTGACTTTCTTAATCATCTCCTCCTGCTCGGGATTCTTAGGAGGCTTCTCAGTTTCTGCCGAGAGATCAAAATAAGGAGTGTGAGAACATGGTTCTGGCACTTTGAAGGTAGGTTCTGGTGGATAATAGTGGTTGTCGTGAGTCTGGAACAGAGGCTCACTGGAAGATCGGTGTAATGTAGCAGGTGGAGGTGCCACAAAAACAGGAGTGATTGTTGGAGGGGGGTATGGGACTTGTTTGAGTGGTGGAGTTGGTGGTGTTTGGGAGGTAGTGCCATAGCATTGTTGGTAGGTGGGAAAGGCCGGGGATGAATTCGCAATAGGAGGCTCCTGAGGTTGAGCAACGGTGGGATAAAAGCAGGGTTAGCGGGATAAACCGGTGGTGGATGCCCCTTTGCCCAGGCCTGGTACATTTCAGCCATTTGTTGCTTCAACTTATACATCTCTTCTTTCATCGCATTAACATCCAATTCTTCCACCTCTTTTGACGGGTCGACAATACTCGCCTCTAGTTCTTGGTTGGCCATGTTCAGCTTGTCCTTGGACCGGGTGTTGTAAGAGTGAGGTGCCAGAATGCCAATCAACTAACCACCTGCCTGGACTCAATACATCAACAACAACCTTGTTAGCGGGCTTCAATAGATTGGTTACCGCACATTTTGGGGGCATGAATGCACCTAAGCAGTTAACCGTTTCTATTATGCATTTGATCGGTTTCATGCGTCATCCCGGCTTCCCTTATTTCTATTGGCAACTTCTGTTTCTTTTTCTTTTCTTTTCCTTCTTTTCCTTTTCTTATTCTTGCCTTTGCTTTCTCTTTGTTTTTATCCTCTCATTCCTCTCTCTTGTTTTGCCATTGTTTCTTTCTCTCGATTTCTTATTTCCTCTCTTTTTCTTTACTCTTCCTCTCTTGTTTTTCATCTCTTTTCTTTTCCTTCTTTTTTTCTTTTTCGCTCTCTTTTTTTTCTTCATTTGGTTACGGTCGAATCCTATGGAGATTGCCTACGTATCATGACCCCGCAT
Organism: Nicotiana attenuata; assembly: GCF_001879085.1. Taxonomy (NCBI): domain Eukaryota; kingdom Viridiplantae; phylum Streptophyta; class Magnoliopsida; order Solanales; family Solanaceae; genus Nicotiana; species Nicotiana attenuata. The sequence goes on from NW_017672881.1 coordinate 3,420, forward strand.
GAATCAGACCAAGCGTAGTTCTTGGGGATATAAATAACAAAAATATTTCGGGGATTTTCAATTGTTCATAAAAAGCAAATACTTTGATTACAATGACTCAAAAACTCACAGACTCAAAAGAAACTAACAAATTCTGAAAAGATGGAAATACAGACTCAAAAGGAACTAACGGACTCAAAGAAGAACTAACAGTCTTAAAAAAGAACTAACAGACTTCAACAGCAGGAAAATAAAGACTCAAGCAAAGATCACGAATACATTAATGCCTCGAAAACTCCTGGGGCCCGCGGGGCATCGTTCGGCCTCGCCACGGGCCTATATGCAAGATCCCCTTGGAGCCTCTCCAAATCGCTCATGATTTGTCGGACAAATTTCATCACTGCCGCAAAGAAAGTGGTATGGGTCATATCCTCACATGCTTGGCACTTCACAACAATATAATCGGCAATGGCCCTGATCCTCTCTCTGATCCTACCCTTCTCTTGAAGCAGACGCCCAACTTGCCGATTACGGGCTTCTAATACCTAAGTGTCGTGGAGATATTGATTTTGCAGCTGTTGCACTTCTTCCTCCATCTGAGCCATAAGATCATAACAGTGTTCCCTTTCAGCTTTAAAATCCTTGGCTTGTTTGATCATTTTGTTTTCGACCGTGATGACCCTTTTCTTTAGCCCCGCAACCTCATTGTCATATTGCTCTTTTAACTGTCTAACCAGGCGTGCTCTTTTTTCCGCATTCCTAGCCAGTTGTTTTCGAGCCCTGGCCAATTCATTCTCCGCTTTGTTCAAATCAAAACCATAATCATCCACTTTCTGCCTAAGGTTCGTTATGAGCTTTTCATCCTTTATGCTCCTGGCGGGGTTTTCGGCTACTATTTTTATTTCTCGAATTTAGGCTCGTAAGGCTTCATTTTCTTTGGATAATTTCTTCTTTTCACCCTCATCCGCCGCGGCTTGCAAACCATTTTCAAACTGAAGGACTTGGACTTGCTTTTCTAGCCTGCTTATGGTGGCCCTGTATTCATTCTCCTTCGCTAACCAATCCCACTGTTCTTGTGATGCCTCGACAAATTCCTGAAGGTGGGTTCTTTTGGCCGGCCTCCCAAGCGCAATTTCTTTTCAATACCAGGCATGGTACCCTGGTGAAATTCTCCTTTGGATCGATCCCGTACACAGGTATTTCGCCAAGTATTGACACTCGCTCCAAATCTGGCGGACTGCTGCTTCAGGAAACTGGCCATCAGGACCAATCTCGACTACTTGGGCACTGAGATCTTCATCTTTTGGCACTATTTGGCATCTCCCAAGTTGTCTCAAAACCCGATACGGGGCATACGGCTGGATGCTCCTGAGACCCATCAAGAGGAAGTGAGGCCCGGTAGCTGGCATATATACGATCTCATCCACAGGCAACCATCCAAACGTCCACTCTATTTGGCTGGCAGTGATGGAACGGAGGTGTGATATCCATCCTGTGACCCCTTCTGGCAAGCTGATCCCATAAATCCTCGTGTAAAATTCCTCTATGCAGGTTTTCTCTGTTGACCCATAACTCATGAATTGAGGAAGATGACATAGGTGTTCAATTATCCATATTTGCAGCAACAAGTTGCACCCCTCAAAGAAGTCTCCTCCGACTTTGCAGGCTGTGAGAGTGCGGAAGATTTCAGCTACTATCATGGGTGCAAGGGTGCTTTTGGCCTGGGTAAGTAAAGTGCTAACAACCCCAGCTATTTTTATGTCGATATTTCCTTCTTTCCTGCGTAACACCAGAAGTCCCAAGAAGACCACCATAAAAGCAAAACACCTATGTTCTTCCCATTTGAGGCGGTTCCCTTTGCTACATATTTTGTTTTCCGGATTGTTGAACCCTCCTATGTGGCCATATCTCTGGTATATAAATTGTGGAGTACAAAAACCAGCTGCTAAATCCGGGTTGTGGACCCCCCTGCTTATCTTCAGTGAGTCTAAGAATCTGTGCACAGCTACGGTTCTCGGAGCAACCAAATACTTGTGTCTTAAAGGAACCTCAGCACTCCCAATGTACCCGGCTATTTCTTCCAAAGTCGGGGTGAGTTCAAAATCTGAAAAATGGAACACGTTGTGTGCCGGGTCCCAGAATGTAACCAATGCCTTTATGATGTCTCCCCTGGGCCTAATCTTCAACAAACCGGTAAGACCTCCCAAATATTGTTTGACCTTGTCTTGCCCTTCTTTACCCAGATCATCCCACCACATATGCAACTCCAAGGGGATTTTGTTCATGATTGAGAAAGGTTCATTTTGAATTGTGTTCATCCTGCACATTTATTAAGGTGATTAAAAGAAAACTATGACTCATTTTGACTCAAGGGAAACAACACCAATTTTCAAAAGTTTATTTCAAACTAAAACCCAATTTTTGCGAATACGGCCTTTCAGCACTTCAGGGAGGAAGATTTTAAGGTTGTGCTCGCTAACTGATCCAAAATAAAAATGACCAAAGGTGGCTGTTCTTGCAAAAAACAGCCTTCCGGTGCCCTTTTAGGGACATTCGGCTATTTGTGACAAGAATGGCATCACCTTACCTACTTACCATGAAAAAATAAAATTTTGTTCTTTTTGGGCTAATTTTGCAAAAGGGAAGTTGGACCTGATGGGGGTTGCCTACGTATCCCACGCCCTGTGAGAATCAAACTGGCGTAGTTCGGGCAAATAAAACAAAACCAACTATTTTTGAAAACAAAACCTTTTCCTTCTCTTTTTTTTCTCATTTTTTCTCAAAAATTCGGCAGAGTTTCAGTACCATTTGGACATTGGGTTTTTCTCTTTCAAAAACAGGTGATTACCCCTCTCAGCCCTCACATTGCTATTTTCTTTTCCAAACTCTCCCCTTTTATTCTAAAAGCCGGTCAGCATAAAAATCCAAAGCAGATAAATGCAAAACTAGGATGCATCAGGATGGTCCGTTATTTTGGGTACACCTGTCCTAGACGGACCCAACCCCTGTGTTGAGTCCCCTAAGTCAAATGCACATGATGCAAACAAGCATACCTACTAGGGATCCGGAATGAGGCTGAGTTATTCTAAGTTCAAAACCTGGGTATGTGTTCTACACTGTGCACCCGAGCGGACAACTCGAGCCGAGAAGGGGGCTATGTACCGGGAACCAAAAGGCCATCCGGCTTAGTAACTTGTCCGAGCCTCTTTCTTATTTCAAGGTATGACACTAACAGAATAGGGAGTCTCGACCAGCGTGCACATCCCTGAAGATGAGATGAGAAGGGTTTTGTAGCAGTTTATATACAGTTCAGATAATATCAAAGCAGTAAAAGCATCATTTAGCACATTAGGCCCAAACATGTAATAAAATCAGATAACAGATAAAGCCAAAATATAACAATTCATCTAAGCTCGAATTCTGAACCCTGAACCAGAGATTCTGGGTTCTTGTCCCCAGCAGAGTCGCCAGAGCTGTCACACCTCCTTTTTCACTACACCCCCGGGAGGGGTATAAAGGAGTTTTTCCAATTAAAGGACAATCGAAACGGGATTATGTAATCAAAGAATCCAGAGTCGCCATTTGGGAGATTTATGGTGTCCCAAGTCACCGGTTCAAATCCCGAATCGAGGAAAGGATTGACTCTGTATTATAGTCCGTGAACCAAAAATTCGGGTAAGGAATTCTGTTAACCCGGGAGAAAGTGTTAGGCATTCCGAGTTCCGTGGTTCTAGCACGGTCGCTTAACTGTTATTATTGGCCTATTATCTGATTTTAAACACTTTTAAACCTATGGGAATTTTTAAAACATTAACCGCTTTTAGTCATTTTTAGGAATGTTGCAACGCTGTTAAAACACGTCTTGAACCACGTCACATAAATGCACCCGCAGTCTTCGACATATTTTAACATTGTTGAGAGTTGGATTTGGGTCACATAAATGCGCACCCGAATTTAGGAAGGTAATGTTATTAAATGACGCGCCTAAAGCAACTACGCGATAGCAACTTTGCGAGGGCCATGGAAATTTGCTAGATTGCACTCCTCGAATTCTAAGGATCAATACAAGATTAATTAACATGAGGGTCATGCAATTGTCATTTTTGTTTGGCATGGCACACTCAATTTATTCTAATTAGAGCGTTTTTAAACTAATACATGAGGTCCATAAGTTGTTATTGGTTTGAATGACACCTCAAAATGTCAAGAGAATCTAATTAGCCAAGAATAAACGTGGGGCCTCTATCTATTAACAAGAACTCAAAGCTACTACATATTCAGAAAATAATAAATTGAAGGGCTGCTAAGGTCCAATTTCAATCGCTTCCCACGCTTGGGCTCAATAGGCCCAAAACCCTTTGCAAATGCATATATACACAGAATCATTGAAGCTCAAAACGGAGGCCTCTAGCAGGCCCAGCTCGGAAACTTGGCAACCAAAAAAATAGTGGCTCGAGGTCGAGCCCCTACGATGGCATGAGGCAACACACATATTGAAATCAATCTATTCCCGGGAAACAACACGCCAGGACTACTGATTTTTTTCAATTTGACACGCTTTATCAAAATCGTGAAGGAATTAACATTTTTTTTAAAATTCGAAAAAGGGACATCCACTATTAATCATGCTTGAATCTATTCTTAGATTTTGAAACTACTTTTAACAGAGCATTGTTGTACTATTTGAGACCTTCACTTGAGCTATGATAGGTGGTGAATACGTAAGCTAATCTACGAAGAACAACGATAGTCTGAATTATATCTTAGACTAAACATGCTTGCCATACTTCCCCTAATAGATCAATATGACTTCCCAAACCATCTTTAGTATTTAACAAAACCAAAATGTTATTTTCAGAAAATCAAAAACCAATCAACCCCTGTTTGGACCACTCTTATTCTCAGAGGGTTTAAGACAAGTTACAAAAAGAAGAAAAACAAAACATTCAGACCCAAATACCAAGTTGTACTGAGACAGACTCAACATGAATCAATTATAATACAGTTAAGCTGCATGAACACAGTCCATTATTCAATTATAGTACAATAATCTATCTAATCCAACTGAAGACAACCACACCACATTGAATCAGATGATCAAACATACAGACATTATGAAGAAAAATTGTGAATAAACAACATCATCTGACACAATGCTTCAAACTCCCATTTTCATTTCATTTCTTCACTTCACTACCAAAGAGTTATAGAGTTGTGTACCTGGAAATGAGAAACAGAGGTTAAGGGTTATCAGCAGCAATGAGCAGAGATCAGCAGCAGGAAAATAACCCAATGAACCAATTTTAAAACCCAGAAACAAAGCTGAACCAGTCTAATAGAACAGTTCACTTGAATATAACCCAGAAACTACAAAATCAGACCTTAAACCAGATTCAATCCCTTTTCTAAACCTCAAATGGACCAGAAAATGCTTCACGATTAGAGAAATTTCAAAAAAAAAATACCAAGCAGAAATGAAACAGTGGTTCTCTAGAAAAATCTTCAGCCGCCTAGATTTTTCTGATTTTTTCTCTCTTAAACCTTCTGCAAGTAACAATGCCTTTATAGGCAAGTTACTAGGGCAGCAAATGTAAGCTAGACTTTGCACTTTACCCCTTTCATAATTTCCCTTTTTGTTACTTAGTCCCTGATTTTCTAACTTATTGTCCAAGTAAAACCCATTTTCAGCTTCTAGGAAGCTTCCTTAGCAGTTACTTGAGAGATTCCCCAAGTACATTGCCTAAAATACCCCCCCCCCATACCCCTGAAAATTACACTCAGCCATTTACCCGGGTCAGGCTAGACCCAATGGCCTAATTGGACTTCAAACCTGGGCCTGAACGGATGGTCATCCGATGCTCAGGTCTGCCTTACCCCAAACCCAACAGGAAATCTTAAGCCCATTACAGCAGAACAACACCCATATCAAACGATAATGAGGGAACAATACTCTGATCAAACACACAAAAGTTCAAACAATAGAATCCTAAAAATGGTGAGCCTGACTACGCTAATGAACTGAAATTACCACTAGTAAGAGGGAAAAGATCAGGAACCCAATTAAATTAAACCTCTCGAAAGTTAACATTTTGTTTAAACCAAAGAAAGCAGGGGGAACCTTATTGAGTTAAAATCCCATAACAAGTAAAGAGGCGAGTGGCGAACAGAATGAGATCAAAGTTGAGGAAACCAAAAGAACAGGGCTAAAACTGAAATGGACATACCGTCAAGAGAAAGGACATGTACTGTCCGCTCTTCTACCAGAAACCTACGGGAGATTTGATGAACGATTCTACTTGACAAGCTTTGTTGATTTTGGTCTTGCATGGGGTCGGTGAGCCTCGAAATGAGTCAAAATCAATGCTAACCGTTTGCTCTCATGGAGAACAACCGGTTGGCATAAGTTCTGACCCATTAATGGCCCAAATACCACTTGAACAAAGCGTAGAACCTAAACCTCAACTTTGACATCAGATTCGAGATTTGGAGCTAAGGGTGGGGATTTTGGGAAAAATTTTACCAGCCTAGTGCTTGAGGGAGTATGGGGAAGGAATGGTTAAGATTTGGTGAGGTTTGGAGCTCCGTTTGCCTGTGAAAATGGCGGAACTCAAGGATGGCTAGGGTTGAGATAGATGGAGAAGATGAGAGACCGAAGTGTTTGGTCTCTGAGCATTTTTGGACACTTTTAAGGGAATGGGGTGGAGACTCTGGACCGTTGGATGAGGTGAGATCAACGGCTCAGATGGTTTCTAATCCAAACGGGGTCGTTTAACTAGGGGACAGTTGGACCGGGTTACAGCCCTGGCTTGGGCTTGGACTGGGCGGGATGTAGAGAAATTGAACTGGGCCTATTGAGAAGATTCAATTAGGCCCAAAAATTTGATCTCTCACCTTTCCTCCTCTTCTTTTCTAATTCATTCTTTTATTTTCAAACTCTTCTCTCTTTCTTTTTTTTTAATTAAAATAAAACCTACATTACTTCTAAACCAAAATTATCCTACCAAATTAGGTTAATTGCTAAAAACAAGATATTTACAACAACTAATTAATTATCAAATTAAGAGAAACTGCAAGATTCGAAGCTAAATGCAAAGACGAGTTATTTTTTGTGATTTTTCTTTTTATAAAATAACTTAATTACTTGATTAATCCTAAAATTCTAAATTAAATCCTAAATGCAAATGCTCATATTTTGTATTTTTCATTATAAAAATGCACAGACAAAATGCAAACAATTAACAGAAAAGGCCACAAAATCCATAAAATTTGCAAATAATGAAAAGAAATTTATTTTCTTGAATTTATGGGAGTAATTCATATAGGGCAAAAATCACGTGCTCACAATATTTGCCTCGTGTATTTCCCGGTGCTCATTCTCGGAGTCGTGGACCCTCTTGCGTAGTCTGTTGTATTTGACCTGAGCCTCAGCTTCTTCGTCTATGATCCTATTCCCTCGACCGGCTCCTAGCCTCACCATTCCCTTTAGATTGTCTTCTAACCATGCTGGGTAGAGAGGTTCGCACCATGCATGATACCTGTCAGGCTCAATGGTGTCCTTTTCCACAATGATCTTGCAGTGCCACATGTGTTGGGCTTGGCACTTGTAAGGGACGTCGTCGTCTTAAAAGTCCACTCTGAAATGGCTCATCTTGGCAATCCTGGATACAACCTGCTTCCTGCCTACTTGCCTCATAACTCGGATAGGGACATAAGGGTATATTCCTCTCAACCCAATCAGCACCAAGTGTGGAGCGTCCCTGGACCTGATGATGAATTCGTCTGTTGGGAACCATTCAAACATCCATTGAACTTGTTCCTCGGTCAAATTGTCAAAGAACTCTACCCACTCTTTGGCACTTTCCGGCTGAGCAAACCTGTCCAAAATGTAAGTCATCCTCTTGGGGTGATGGAAGGCAATATGGTCGTTCCAAGCGGAAATTCTTGGCGATACTGACCCTTTGAAGATGTTATAATAACCACAACTGCAGCAACAGGTTACAGCCCTCGAAATGCTTGATCCCTTTTTGACAGCTCTCCAGGACCCTGTAGATGTCGGCTATGATCATGGGGACTATAGTGTATGTCTGTCCATTGATCCCTTTCATCAAAGTCTTGGCGACTATGGCCAATCTAGTATGGATTCTTTCCCTTTTCATCGGGAATACTATCAGGCCCAAGAAGTACACAATGAATACGAACACTCTGCGCTGGATGTGTCCCAGAGAAGTGATAGAAAGCTCGCCATAGAAGGTACGATAGGACTTGCTATGGCCGTATCTCTCATACATGTATTCGAAGGGTATGTAGGATTTCTTTAGGCATTCCAAGTCACCATTTTTCTTCAGCCCCATCATCTTTAGGAACCCTTTACCAGTACGGTTCTCCGGCACCAACAACCCGGGGCTATCCCAAGCCAGTCCCGCAAGTCCCCCAATTTGTTCTAGGAGTGATGTCATTTCCACATCGCCGAAACGGAACACGGTCCTTTCACTATCCCATAACAAAGTGGCAGCCTCGATCATCCTATTGTTCGGCTGAATGTCTAGTAGAGAAGGTAAATTACCCAAGTGTTTTCTCACATGTTTCTTGTCACTTGAGGAAAGGTCCTCCCACCAATCCAGTAGCAATGGTGGAATGTTGCTGACCATGCCGAATCTGGGAACCTCATGCCTCATTTTCTGCAAAACAAAAGGTTAGGCCATTCTCCCCCACTAGACTCGACTATTTGTACATTCATGATTAGCATATTGGCATTTAGTTCTCCAAATTAATGCACAGAACATGATTGTGTCCATTGGATTTATGGAAACCCCGATGGACCTTTGGACAAGGCTCGTCTTAAAGGATTATTATGTGGACAACATATTAATCCGACTAGGTTTGACCATATTGCATGCACAATTATGATCAGAGTAAGGTTACTGTGGGGGTCTAGACTGGTACCCTCAAACGGACAACTTGAGGGGGAAAGGCACGGAACCGTCGATAGCACCGCTGATCAACTAGTTTTATCACAAATAAGACTTTCCAAATTTAAGGGTAATAAATTGGAAGAGCTTAACCACTCATCAAGCGTTGCTATAGGATTTGATACGCACGAGTGGAATATGATATGGAGCATGATTTATGCAACAATAAATAGCATGTTGTCAGGTATTTGCACGTAGGAATAATAAATGCAGTATTTAAATAATTGAAAGGCAGTTATGAAAAAGAAAACAAAGAGACAAGTCAGTTTTTAGAAAATAAAAGAAATCATAAATAAGCAGTTAAATCCAAATAAAGGGGAGAGGGTATACGGGATAAGGCATGCTTGGACTAATTCACAAAAATAAGTTCGTTATGGTAAGAGCCTAAAATATCCCAAGCAGAGTCGCCATACTGTCATGCCCCCTTTTTTCCTCCTCGCGGAGAAAGTCCGGGTTTCGACATTCATGGGGAATCGACTCGTTTCCTTTTGGGAATTAGGTGTTTTGAAGAGTCGCCACCTAATGGGTTATGGTGCGTTAGGGCACCTAAAGTAATTAACTCATGTAACTAGTTGCATTACCAGAGAATAGGGTAAGGGCTCGAAATAACCTTGAGGGGAAGGTGTTAGGCACCTCTCGCGGTCCACAACGGTGGGTCCCGACCGAAATTATATGAATCAGTCATTTCGAATAAGTAAACAGTTTCAACACATATTTGCAAATAACAGTATGTTTTCACATTCTAAATACATGTACGATTCAGGTAATGGGAGCAAGAGGGAGATTTGAACAATTTGCACATGTATATGCAAAGAGAAGAAAGTTTATAAAATTTAAACACATATGGAATTGGGAGAGGGGAGTCCTAGGTTGATTAGCCTACAGGATCATTGTCACGACCCAAAATCTACTGAGGGTTGTGATGGCGCCGGACACCTTTGTCAGGCAAGCCATTACTAAATAACTAGTAACTTCTCGTTTTAGATATTTCTGAATTCGCTTCTTTTATACATTTAAACAATAAAGAATAAGTTCCACTAAATAAATAATAATATCTTTAACAATTTCAAAATACTGAATAATCCCATAGACATCACAGAACCCGGTGTCACAAGTGCATGAGCAATTACTAAGTAAATCGAATAAAGCACAATAACTGTCCGGAATACAAATTAGACAGAAGTAAATATAATACGCTGAAAGAGACTATACTGGCTGCGGGTCTCCTCGAGAAATGCAGCCCACCTAGTCCCCGAATCATCCATGCTGCTACGCCCAGTAGGCCACTAGAAATACATGTGCCTGTGCAACAAAAATGCACAGCAAGTGTAGCATGAGTACGAAAACAACGTGTACTCAGTAAGTATACCGTCTAATATCGAAGAAGTAGAGACGAGAGGTCGACTTCGACACTTACTAGTGGTCCAATAATGGTACACAATAATATAATAACTCGAGGATTTTTATAAACATGATTATAATTCAATAGAGTGAAGCAAGTAAACAATCCTTTCTTTTATAGAAAATTTCCAAATTCCTTTTTCATCATTTATACATATATTCTCAAACCGAGATGAAACAATATCAACTTCAATTAATTTCAAGGCAGGCAATACAAGCATGCGCAAATCATGTCGAGGACGTACGGTCCGATCCAACAATATTTAAACTGTGTACTGCCAGAGGGTCGAATGGCGCAAACCATAGATGCATCTATTACCCCGCTCGCGAATCATACATGCGATGCGGTCAAATATAAATAAACACAACAAACAGTCAATCAAGAGTTCATCAGGGAGCAATTATTCAAGGAAAAACAATTTCTCTTTTTTTTAAAAATCAAGAAACGATGCCCAGTCTTTTAGAAAATCATAATACACGTTCAATATGTTTTAAGCATTTTTAAATTGACAAAAATATTTCAAATATTGCAAGTAAAGCATGCTATTGGGTCCTAGACTACCTGGACTTAAGCATAACAGTAGCTACGCACTGACTCTCGTCACCTCGTGCGTACGTAGCCCCCACAATTAACAGCACATATTCAATTAATTCACCTATGGGGACAATTCCCTCTTACAAGGTTAGAAAGGAGACTCACCTCGCTCCGAAAACCGGCATTCCACCCCCTTTTGAAGACTCAAATTGATGCACAACGCTCCAAAACTAGCCAATAATTATGCAAACACATTAATATATGTTCAATTACTCATAATAATCCCATTTATAACAATTCCTAACCCCGATCGAAAAGTTGACAAAAATGCCCTCGGGTCCACGTGCCCGGATTCCAAAATTTTTTGAAGATAAAGTTTACCCATAACCTCACGAACTCAAATATATAATTTACTCTCAATTTCATGTCCAAAATCGTGGTTAAAATCCAAGAATACGAATTTTCTAGGGTTTCCATCAAACCCCAAGTTTCTACCAATTTCCATGCTTTAGTCCGTAATAATACCATGTATTTAACTCACAAGGGGTGGAATTAACTTACCTCATGTTTGATGATGAAATACCCCTCTTCAAAAGCTCCAAAATCGCCCAACCAAGAAGAAAAATGGAGGATAATGGGTCAAATCCCGATTTTTAAATAACTCACTGCCTCCAGCACTTCCGCACCTGTGGTCACTTGACCGCTTCTGCGGTTCCGCAGGTGCGGCACTTGGCCCGCTTCTGCGATTCTCCTTCAGTCCCCTCCACTTCGCATCTGCACCTTCTTCACCGCAGGTACGGTCCCGCTTCTGCGGCGGGGCGACCGCATCTGCGGTCCCAGCACTCCCAGCCAAAGTCGCATCTGCGACCCTCATGGACGCTTGTCCGGCTCCGCACCTGCGGCCAAAACCTCGCAGGTGCAGTTACACCAGATACCAGCTGCTTCACTCCTTCATCAAATTTCCAAATTTGATCCGTTAACCATCCGGAATCCAACCGAGACCCCCGGGACCCCGTCCAATCACACCAACCAGTCCCAAAACACATTTCGGACTTGCTCGAGGCCTCAAATCATATCAAACAACGCTACAATAATGAATCGACCTCCAATCCAAGCTTAATGAACTTTAGAATTTCAAACTTCTACATTCAATGTCGAAACCTATCAAATCACGTCCGATTGATCTCAAATTTTGCACACAAGTCATATTTGACATTACGGACCCACTCCAACTTCCGGAATTAGAATCCGACCCCGATATAAAGTCCACTTCCGGTCAAACCTCTCAAAAACCTTCAAATTTCTATCTTTAGCCAAATGACTCTAAAACGGCCTACCGACCTCTGAATTCACTTCCGATCGCGCTCCCAATACCAAAATCACCATACGAAGCTATTCTGAGACTCGGAATCCCAAACCGACACTGATAACACTGAAATGCACTTCAACCCAAACTTATAAAATTCCTCCAAAACTGCTAACTTCCACAATAGGTTCCAAAACATTCCCGGATCTTCCAAAACCTGATCCGGACATACGCCCAAGTCCGAAATCATCATACGAACCTACTGGAACCTTTGAATCCCGATTTCAAGGTCGTTTACTCAAAAATCCAATCTTAGTCAATTTTTTCAACTTAAAGCTTCCGAAATGAGAATTCTCTTTCCAAATCAACTCCGAACTTCCCGGAATTCAATTCCGGTCATGCGTACAAGTCATAATAACTGAAGTGAAGCTACTCAGGGCCTCAAACCACTGAACGATGCGCTAGAGCTCCAAACGACCAGTCGGGTCGTTACATTTTCTCCCACTTAAACATATGTTCGTCCTCGAACGTGTTGAGAGTTGTGCTAGAGTTGTGCGAAATCGCTGTTTAACACCTCGTGCACCTACTCGTGCTACTAAAACCCAGTTGAGCGCGTTAGCTCAATAAATCCTGAAGATATTCCCTTTTATTTAAGCAAACAAGCTTAGAGCCCAATTCCAACATCCGAAATTCTCAGCCAGGCTTGCTTCCAACACATGAGCATCGTATCGATCACTACACGAGGTACCAGAACATGACTGCATACCTTTGCCGAATTCTCACCATGCACCACATCATCCACAGGATTATAGTAACATTCTATGATCGTAATGAGCGACATTCCCCGAATCTGATGCTCATAATGCACTTCATGTATATATATATATGTGTGTGTGTGTGTGTGTGTGTGTGTGTGTGTGTGTGTGCATGTGTGTGTGTGTGTGTGTCTTATTCCAACTCCCGGAATGCTGCCATGACGGAAGAGATGTGTAGAAATTCATAACCAACTGCAGAGTCAACAAATCATTGAGTCTATATTCCTGACAAGAACATTACCTCATTCTGAAACAAATAATGATCTTTGCTCTTTAATATACTTCATACAATCCGATTGCACTGATCCTAGGTCCAATAACCTTGTCTCACCCACTACGAACTACTCAAGAAACAAGCCACCCCAAACATGACCAAAAGCCTCATATGATGCCACCATGTGCCCATAGGCTACCAACTCGAACGTGATACATAAGGAAAATGAACTTTGGAAGGGACTACTCAAATCATGCAACTAATGTGAACTTTTCTCAAAAAATGGGAAACAAAACACACAAAATAGAATATAAGGGACGGTAATCATCATCACACCGTTGCGGCGTGAAACCCGATCCAAACAACATACCCATCCCGATCCAAACAACATACCCATGGCGACGTGCCACCCGATCCACACATAAAATTTACATAAGGAGATACACATCGAGCTAAATTGCTCATTACAACACAATGACGAATATCGATCACAAGCACGCTAAGTGCATAATACCATCCCTGAGGGGACATATAGCGCCATAGGTCCCTTTCTTATGGTCATGGAGGAATTTCGGACCCCCTAAATCTGGACAGTTCTAGACAGCCTAAGGTTTATGAAAAGGCAAAAATCTAGGCGACAGACAAATAACATATAGGACAAACAAATAAGGACATACACTTAGAAGGCTCACATTTTACCTCCGTATGTATATAGGCAGTCAAACAGCACGTCTAAAACACAGCTTTTTCAAAAGAAGTTCAGAAATCCTAAGAACATGATATCACAAAAATAGAACATGTAGCGTTTGTGTTTTTAGGGAAGTAGCAGGATCCTAACCAATTTTCCTATTGGTTTACAGCTTGTTAAACCTGGATAATTTCACATATAGACAGCGTTGGTTTCACGATTATTTAACGCCCTAAGGCTTGCCTAAGTGCGTATATGCAGTCACATTTCTGAAAAAGACATTTTTTTGAAATCATTTATCCTATAGGCATGCTTTCTATTAATTAATTAACACGGCGTTGAGGACTATTAAAGAAACGTGTAAGATAATTGATTAACTGATTCAGAACCAATAGGCATGATTTCTAATTAAACTGGTTTAGATCCTATAGGCATGATTTCTACGATTAAGGCTGATTTTAAATCCTATAGGCATGATTTCTATGCTTAAAGTTGATTTTTAATCCTATAGGTATGATGTCTAATTATATATAAGGTGAAGCAAGCAGAATTTATTTGACCAAAGTGAAACCCCTATAGGCATGTTATCTAACAAACACACTTGAACAAAATGAACCCTATAGGCATGTTATCTAACAAACACATTTGAACGAAATGAACCCTATAGGCATGTTATCTACCCATCTTTACCCACAGGATACAACTATCCTCCCTTTTCACTAGTCACCCCAATATCTGTTTACAAATAATTATTACAAACCAATGATTGAATAAAAACTACATAAATAGAATAGAAATTAAGCTATAGGGAGCCTGAAGTAGGCCCAAAGCAAATCCTGGTGTACCAGGCCTTCACTAGTCTCAAATGCCCAAGATTTCATAGCCCAATTTATGCCCAGGTGTGTCAGAGTTCCCTAAGGATCTCAAGGATCCCGGGAAGTGCTCACACCCAGACTTTCTCAAATAAAGACTGATTGTGTGCAATGTGGAAGTGTTAGCCCTAATATGCCAGAGTTTGGAGTGGTCTCATGGACCTCTAAGAGTACACATACCAGAGGGGCAGAACTTAATAACCTAAGAATAAGTGAGAGTACTTGGCATGATTTGAAAGAGTTTTTGGTAAACAGTATAAAGAAGAGTCTTAGGAGTGAAGAGATTCTCTAAAACCAGCACTAGTTTGAGTGGTAAAACAGTTTGAGAAAAACATGAAGAACATTTTTGAAATCAGAGTCCAAGTCGCAAAACAAACAGCTTCAAAAACACTTTTGGGCAAACAGACTCTGCATATAGGGAGAAAGGGATTTGGGGACATATAGAATACACCCTAATGCATAAGCAAACAGATGCACAAGCTTCTCAAGAAATTGCAAGTTAATTACAAAGGTTCAGCAAAGACATGTTGAGAACACATAGATCTTGAACACACAATCAGAGTACTTTGTAGGGCTAGATGACTTAGCAGGATCTCATTAGTGAAGTAGAGTAAGCAAGATTTAGATGAACAAACTAGGCAAGCACTTCATGAAAACATTCATAGTTTGGAAATACTAATCACAGATAGAACAAGCAGAATTAAGACATGCTTGGTGAATCAGTAAACAAGCAATGTAGCTTGGACATGCTAATGAGCAAACAGTATGCATGCAATTATCACAAGGCAGGATTGGGCATACTAAACAGTAAACAGATTCTTATGGATAAATATACTAGTCAGAACAAACTCCAATATGCTAAGTGAGACAGTAGTTAGGCAGTGTGATCTAGGCATGATGATTACACATTGAGCGCATAATAGTAAGATAATAAACAGGATTGGAAGTCACAACTAATGAATTGAAACAACAAAGAAACACATAGTTTTGGAATTTGAATTGAATCAGAACATACCAGCTGAAGAGAGGATATGGAGTATAGAGTAGAGATGGTGCTAATAGCCAGCCTTGGCTTACAGCCGGCTAGGTTAGTAAGGATTACAAGTAACAGAAAAGAATAGAGAGCTTTGAGAATGTGAGAGTGTTGATGAACTAATGTTCGTGTCCTTTCAAAAGTCAGAATGGGGAGATTATAGCACTTAGCAGAGTAAACATATAAGGCAAAGAATGATCAAGAGTTCCAAATAAGGTATGCAAGTAAAATTAAATAGTTAATTGGGGCTAAACTCAAACAAATAATTCAACAGAATCCGGAAAGCACCCCTTAAATTAGGGAGAATCAATTAACAGCCAAGTTACAGGTTCAATAAGGTAAATAAATCAATCAAAGACCCTCTAGGAGTCGGTTAAAGCAATTAAATCCTATAAATCAGGCTAATAAACCAATTAAGGCAAGTAGTACCAGTCATGAGTCACAAATAAGGAAAGAAATCACAGAGAAGTACCAGTCTCGGCAAAAATATAATTTGAACCCTAATTAGGCAAATAAAATTAGTCAATCCTTTTTAATTGACAGAACTAACGAATAACGGGCAAAATATTGAAATAATCAGTGAAATAAGCAGAAACCCTAGGGATTAAAACATAGATATGAAAAATCAGTCGAACAAGTAAAGAGAACTACAGTCAAACACTTTCGAATTTTTGCAGAAAACTTAAAGGGATGAAACCCTAGTTTGAAAACACTTAAAGAAGAAAACTTGAAGGCATGTCAACATACAGAGATTCGAATAAACAGAAGTCATAGAAGGCAAAACCTGAAGTATTGTAGTGCTTAAAATTCGGTCAGTAGTAAAGGAGTAAAAGAACCCAGAAGAGTAGCCATGGAAGTGTAAAAATGTTTCAGATACATAGAGGTTCGACCAACAAACAACAAGAAAATAAACCCTAATATAACAAAAAATGTTCAGACATCGATTAACTAGTAAAAAAGTAAAGGAACTTTTAGGAAAATCAACGATTAACTCAGGATCGTTCCCGATCTACGGAGATCTGAACCGATTCGAGTCCAAACATTGGGTTTCTTGAAGAAATGAGAAAGGGTAAGAGGATTTGGCCTTTGAATCAAGGATTTGAACCGTGAGACTTCGATAGAAATCACTCACATGCCATGGACAAACTCTTGAAGAGCTTTAAACGAGTTCTGGACCAGATCTCTTCGAGGTCCTTCCACAAAAACCACACAATCGAACAACCAGGGAGATAGGAGACAAGTAGAGGCCTCGTACAGCCATAGGAAGCCATAGATCGAGTAGGAATCACAGGGATTAGGGATGGTTTTGGGTGGCGGCGGCTAGGGTTAGGTTTAGGTATCAGAGAGAATTGGAGAGGAAAGGGGGTTTCAGGGCGGCTGTTTGGTGAAAAATGACTTAGGGTTTCGGGGGTTAGGTTAGATAAAAAAAGGAAGGTTTTATATGTCGAATAAAGTGTAGATAAGTTCCATGATGCATGATATAACAAAGCAGTTCCATGTGAATGTGAAATCCATGAGCAGTTCCATCAGATGTTGAATCATGATTTAAAGTTTATGAATTTAAAATTTTAATGTGCTTAAGTTATTGGATTCTAAATTAATGATATGTATACATTAATGAATTTCTAAACAAATACAAAATTTGAACCAATACAACTGAGTTCAATATGTACTTAATAAATGGCAATGTGAGGTTTGTATTCTAAGGTAAAATTATTGTCACAATATCGACCCTTTGAATTGTTTACTAATCCACATTTATTGTAAATAATCTCTTTTAATTACCTACTAAATAAGATGATAAACAAAAATTTGCATGGGTTATGTATAAAATAAGTGATAAAATCACTCATTTTTTGTGAAAAATATTTTCTTCGTACCAAACACACCCTTAATGTAATATTGTATGCCCTACATTTTTATTTACCCATTATCCTTATATTTTGTTATTTACCCTTAAACCTTAATCTATTCATTTATTTGCAAATAGCACAACAACCAACTATTCAGCTCACCTATAAACTACTTTCTGCTTCCGCTCAACTTCCCAATTACACCGTTACCGCCCAACCGCTATAAAATCCTCGCCGGAGCCACTCCATTTCCCGATCAGATTTCAATTTTTCGGTGAGGATAGAGAGAGCGAAAGATATCGATTGCTGAATTTTCTGAGGTAAGCCAAAAGATTGATTCATTATACATTGCGATTTTGCATTTGCCAACTGTGATATACATATTTCTTACCGCATGGTTTGTATTGTTTCATTCATCTTTTGATCTTTTCGTATTCCTTGTGTTTTTTATTTATTTGGAAAATGAAGTAGAAAAGTGAGATCTTTGGATGCAGTGAGAGTTGTTGAGAATTGTAGACGAAATGGCTGCAAGGAAGGCTGGCTTAATTGCTTTATTTGATGTGGATGGAACTCTTACAGCGCCTCGCAAGGTATCATTGTCTTAATTGCTTCATTTGCAAGTAAAACTGTATGAGTTGTTACTAAATAGAGCAAGATGGTTATGGATGATTCAGATAACTGATTCCATCCTATAGAGTAGAATGGATGTGGAGGATTCATATAACTGAACCCAAGTAGTAGTGTTGTCGTAGTATTAGTTGTCGTTTTTAAAGTTAAACTATTTTAAAATTTTCGCTTATCGTGATTGGAGATGAGATTTCTTTCTTGTCTGTACAAATACTGTCTAGAATTCTTATAGTGTTTTAGATATCCCCTCTTTCATGATGTTTCAGATGTTCTCCTTCCTTTTCATTCTTTTTAAACCAACTTACTTCCTAGTCAACTTTATCATCCCTGTAAAGATTTTGAATTTTCTTCTTTCGAATTTCCCTCACACTTTCAGGTAGTTACTCCAGAAATGTTGGAGTTCATGCAGGAACTCAGAAAGGTAGATGATCTTTGTAATATATTCCTTTTTTTTTTCTCCTTTGTCTCCTCCTTGTGGAGAAGTCTTATTCTTTGTACTTTTTATTTTGAAAAGATCCTTACAAGTTTGTCTGCTTTTAGGTTATCACTGTTGGAGTTGTTGGAGGTTCAGACCTTGTGAAGATATCAGAACAGCTTGGAAAGACAGGTTAGTTTAGCCAGATCTCAGTGAGAGATTTATAGTTAATGATGCACGGTTAATGACCTGAAAATTTGTGGATAGGACTTGTAGTTGATGTGCTGCATCAGTTCAACTAGAGCTCATGTGTGTAGCTTTGCACCTAAAGTTCCTCCTAGCATTAGTGCGAGAGTAGAACCATGGTTGCATCAGCCTAAAAGCTAATGGAAGAACATTGAACGATTTAGATTTGGAGAATTTTTTTACTAAGTATCCTTTTCATTCTAGCTCCATCTAAGCTAATAAAATTGTTTTTCCCTCCTAAATTTGGTTCCATTCTTTGAGGTCCTTGTGTGTCCACATGAGAACTGCCCCAATAAAGTGTAGATAAGTTGCTATCCCTTCATCCCCCAAATGAACCAAAAAGAAAGGAGAAACAGTCATGATGTGATCACCTCATCCTCTGGTTGTATCTTTCTTTTCCCAGAGGAAAATTTGAGCCTTTATGATTGATGAAGCAAAAGAAAATTAAAAGAAAATCAAGAAAAGAAATCCATCTATGACACACTTGGAATTGTTGGCAGTCTGTGTGTCTTACATGATTCAAACAGTCAAAATAAAACAAATGGTTAGCCACTGAAAAGTATGTGCCTGTCTTTTTGAGGTTGTCTTTCAGGACTCTCAAGAAGGTCACCTGAAAATTTAATGCGCATGGAGCATAGGTCTTCAAAAAAAAATTGGAACAAAGAAAGAAATATACTCGTAGTGAAACCTTAGTTGTTGGTGTTAAGCATTTTAGGTGTGCCATAAATCATAAGACCCCTGCGCTCTCCAGCTTCTTTCCTTCCCCGTTGCCCAATTCTCTGTTGCTTACTCGTTCCATCCTAAAAAACTTCTCCTTCCCATTTATGTCATCCCAATATGCTGTCCATTTTCATTTAGATGTCATCTGTTCCTGTCAATGCTTAATGCAGTTTCAGTTTTATACTTCTTAAACTGTATCCATTTTCAACCTAGTAAATAATCTCAAATATTTAGAAAGAGTAACCATTAATCTCACTTTTGTACCCACTTCTCTCGTAAATATGCATATATTTGACGCTGTACCCTTAAGCTATATGTCGAATCAATCTAGGAAAACGACAACAGGAAAATGGGTGTTTATTGTGCCTTTTAACTTCTGCTCAGGATTATCTTGGATAACAAATATTGGAAAATACGGCTTTCAAATTGATGTGGTAGTTACCTACTTCTTCTGTGTATTGACTTCTCTTATACACTTTGTATGCAGTTACAAAAGATTATGATTATTGTTTCTCTGAAAATGGCCTTGTAGCGCATAAGGATGGGAAACTTATTGGAACACAGGTAATGAGAAAGATTTTAATTCGATCTTATAGTTTGGCTTTCGATTGTGGTTTTGGTTAAAGTCGAAAGATATCTTTGGACGCCTGCACCATAAGAGCTTTAATGAGGAAAGGAACAATGATACCTATACAGGTTATGTATATCATGTCATGTTCTGCCTTTGTTCGATACTTAAACTGAGATTTCGACTGAATGCCTCTTGGGCCTTGGCAGACCATTTGCTCTTAGGAGTATTTGGCCTCAAACTTTAACCAAATCCTTTGTCTTCAAACATAAGCTTGTTATTGAAACTTCTTAACATGTGGAAATAAACGTAGTTGCAAATTGTCACTCAAGCACTTTGTTTGAAACTTATTAAGATAATGAACAAGCACAGTTTGCAACTTTTCCTCCAAGTTATAGCTTGGTCCTGAACTGTTAGTTCCAGTTTGTATGTTTCTTCATAGAAATGAAAACTTTGTCTAACAACTGCCATTTACATAGACAATAATCTCAAGAATTAGGGAATGGCTTCAAGAAATGTCCCTATGTTCCCGTTTTGGAGCACATTGCTATATTCTTTCTTCTAATTGGTCATTTCTGAAGCGATTTCTTCTTAAAGTGATGTGAATACCTTTATGCAGAGCTTGAAGTCATTTCTTGGTGATGGGAAGCTCAAAGTAAGTGATTGCATCTTCCGCTTAATGATTTCTCCGTAATAACTAAGTTGTAAAGAGGTCAATGTACATTACAGTGTTACTGTTACCTACCTAAACTAATGATAGTATATTTGCAAGACCAAGACGTGTTGATGAACTTAAAATGATTTGCAGGAATTTATTAACTTTACACTCCACTACATTGCTGACTTGGATATTCCAATAAAGAGGTGAGCACGATGAAAGATTTAGTGAGCTTGTTTCTGGCGAAAATCTTAGTCGCTGTCTCTTTTGCAGAGGAACATTCATCGAGTTTCGAAGTGGCATGCTAAATGTATCACCAATTGGGAGGAATTGTAGTCAGGAAGAAAGGGATGAGTTTGAAAAGTATGACAAGGTATAAACTCTTGCTTTAATTTATCACAGAAAAAGAAAAGGTATAATTGCTTCCTGTAGTACTGCAAATCGCATGTTTGCAGCTATTTTACTAAGATGTACTTCTGCCTTTTTTTTCTTGTCCTTCAAGTAACGGCTTAACAAAATATATTCAGGTTCACAGGATACGTGAAACAATGGTAACAGTGCTCCGCGAAAAATTTGCACACCTTAATCTCACCTTTTCTATTGGCGGCCAAATCAGTTTTGATGTGAGCAGCTCAAGTCTTTGCTTGCGCTAGGGTAATCTTTTAGTTCATAAAAATAGCTTATCAAGGGATAACTTGGAAAATTTTGCTTGTGATAGGTCTTCCCTCAAGGCTGGGATAAGACATATTGCTTGAGATACCTCGATGAATTTAACGAAATTCACTTCTTCGGGGACAAGACATACAAGGTACTATGTCCTTGTATACTTGAAGCTCTTTTCTTTAGTAGTTATATGGTCCTAGAATCTGTGGATAGTTTGGTTGGGAGTGAGAGTCTTTCTTTATAACTGAACAGGGAGGAAATGACTACGAGATTTTTGAGTCGGAAAGAACTGTTGGTCACACAGGTCAGCATAATTGTTCAATTCATTCTTGTGATATTTGGATTATTCTGTTTATGAGTGCCCTAAGAATCACATTAATTATGGTTCTTCTTTAAAATAATTTTTATTTTTCTGTTGCTTACTTCAGTTACTAGCCCAGAGGATACCGTAAAGCAGTGTTCTATTCTTTTCCTTGGCAAGGATAACGGAAGTTGAGCGTGCCACAAATTTCCTGTATGCCAGTTATGAGTTCGTAATTTTGTGTGCACGAGGAACAAATAATTGCAAGATGCTTGTAGTTGAGTTTACTCATCAAAATCTGCATTATCTATACGTACATTTCATTCTTAAAGTCAATAATATATCATTTCTTTGCATTAAGAATAAAAACTCTCCTCGGGAGATGGTTTATTACAAGAATATGCAGTTATATAAACAATAGTGTAATATCATCATTCAGCGAATAGTAATTCTTGAATCCTGACAGCATACCAAATTGATAGACCATTCGGAACAAAGAACTGAAGAAGCCTTACATAAGGCACTATATTGATCAAGAGATGACTATCACGTGTTTATCACATAACTAGAATAAGAAATGGGATTTTTGCGTATATATACTATACTGTTAGACACTAATTTATCCGATTTTAATTATATTTTGCTATTTATCAAAAGTGACTTGGTTTTAGCTATGTAAAAATTCCATAAGGAATAATCTCGATAGAGATCCTCCTCGTCCGGTATTTCATTTTTTTACCTCCAATTTCAACACTAAGTCTTATCAAATAGAAAAAAACTATGACAAGAGAATAAACTGCAATAGAAGGAAAATGAAATCGGGCAAGAAGCACCTATGAAAATCATTGGTTAGCTTTAGAGGGTTGCAAAATCAACCAAAACCCATTTGACCTGCACAAGTTTTAATAGGTTGGGCTGGAAATACATTTATGATGGGCTAAGTTTTGGGCATAACCCAACTAAACCCATTTATTTCAGTAACCCAAACTAGCCCATGATTATGGCCCAAACTGACCCATGCATAAGCCAAATCAAATTTTTTATGGAAATTTTACCTCCTATAGTAAAGGTTGATATTTTATTTATTATAAATAAATACCTTTTACAAAATTATCTCATATAGCTACCTTTTAATTTTTATAGCAAAATATCTATTTATGGCCACTTCCTACCTTTAAGCCACTAAATATGTATTATTTTTCTTTCTCCCTCTCTCCTCCTTTCTCTTTCCTCTTTCTTCTCTTTTCCCCCGGTTTTTTCCTCCCCTGCTTTTAGAAACCCTAGCATGGGCTGTGTTCCGCCAACGACAGATCCGGCCAGCGACCACTTCCCCCCTTCCTTGTTGTGTCACCCCTAACCCCCTCCTCCGGCCGGCGATTTTCTTTCACACAGTTGTGTTAAATTTTTCTTAGATTTTGCATTGATTGTTCATGTTTGCCTTGTGAGATCTGAAGAAGTTCTATCTCTAGTTTCCGTTTGATCCTTTAAATTGGTGCTTCTTCAACAACTGTCTTTATTTAACCGGCGGCGACGCCCCACATAGCGGCGACCTGGATATCGGTGGATTGGGGACGGAGTTTGGAGCTGAGGAACTTAAAGAGTCTGTTACCTTTTTTTTACAGTGTATTCCAATGTATATCGCTGTATACCATGTATTTCATTGTATTCACTGTCTTTTTTTCATTGTATTTCAATGTATCTCGCTGTATTCCATGTATTTCATTGTATTCACTGTCTCGTTGTATTCCATGAATGTATTCATATATTTTTTTAATTAATATAATTTATGTATTCAAATGTATCTGCAGTATGTATTCACATATTTTTGCACTATAGATGACATGTTATACTTCATGTATTCAATGTATTTTTATGTATTTAACTGTATTCAATGTAATTATATAATTTCAATATATAAATCTATTTGTAAAGATACCATTAAAAATATTTTAGTAAAGATACTACTAAAAAATGAAAGGATGGATTGAATCTCTGAAGATTGCTCTGTTTTTGGGGTGTTTTTCGGTTGAGAGTCTTTTCTATAATTGAAAATACAAATTTTGTGTGTTATAATTGAGTTTGTTGAGTTATTATCGCGTTAATTGATTCACTTACCGTTTTTAAACAGCTGAAGACCTTTTTTTTCGCAAATTTCGTTACTGAATTTACGAATACAGCTCGCGAATACAGTCGAATACATTCTCTGCTTAGCTGGACTCCCATATTTTTCGCCGAGTTTTGCTTGTATTCATGAATACAGTAGCAAAAATACATCGAATACAGTCTATAACAACTGAAAACATAGCTATTGGAAGTAATTTAGTAAATGGTAGTTATAGTAAGCTAATAATCACTAAAATATAGTGATTTCCGAAAATTTCTTTTCTTTGTTTGCCTTGTCAATGATTCAGTTTCAGAGTTCAAAGTTCAAACCCAAATGAATTTCTAGTTTTCGACAGACTATGAACTACAGTTTATTTATAGAGTGCTTTAAGATGAAAATTAACGTAAAAAACTGCTTATATGTTTAATAACATTATAAAAATTTATACAAATAATACTGCAATAATATTATAGAGAGATTTTCTACTTCAACAACGTGTTTATAGTTGACATACTCAATTATATAAGCAATATTCTGTTTTTTTCTATATGGCACCATTGCTATTTATGGTATCTAATTACTCCGGAGTACATTTTATTAAAAATTTGATTTTCAAATTGAGACCCAAGTGTAGGCATGTAAATTTTATTAAAATTAAATCCATGAAATAATGTGGACTATATTTTAAATTCAAGATATATTGATCCAAATAAATATATGGGCTAATATAATTGAATTAATTATATAAGTCCAATATATATGGATTAAATAAATAAGTCTTATTCCATTGGGCTAGCCCATTTAATTAGGCTAAAGTAATGAACCCACTTCATTAAGCCCAAGATGTCATCTTCCTAGAGGCCCAGTTTGGTGCCACGTGTCAAATGACGTGGCACGCCAAGTCAAATGGAAGGGCCAATAGGACCATGCCACGTGTCAAAATGGCAAGGCATGCTCAGTCACACTGAAAGGCCAATGAAATCGTGCCACGTGTGCAAGTGACATATTCTGGCCAATCAAATGCGGCCATGTCACACTTTAATTTGATTGGTCGGAAAGAGTTTGTTCTTATCATGACTCCTCCCTCCCACAACTATAAATAGGGGTCTTCATAGCCCAGAAAAGAGACCAGAAGTTATAACAAGAAGCAAGAGAGAGCTCGTGGATCGAACACCGCAAATTCCTCCACAAGTTTCAAGCTTCAAGCAACCAAGTTCAAGCTCAAGAACGAAGAACAAATCAAGGTTCAAGGAGTGCGAGTTCAAATCAAAGTTCGTGCTAGTTGAATTCAAGATCATCGTTCGTGGCAACAAACATAGATTCAAGATCAAGCTCAAAGGCCCTTGAATTTATTCACAATTGGAAAGAAGAATCATAGGATCCATAGAGATTGTAACACTCAAATACTCGAAATAAAATACTACGATTGTTGCAATATTTTTCGGTCTTGATTTTATTTTCTCGACGCAATTTATTGTCTACAAATTCTGGCACGCCTAGTGGGACAATCTCTACCTCTCATCTCAACCTTTCAATCACCAAAGTTCAAGAATATTGAAATGGCTTCAAAGAAAATCAACTCCGTTTCAACTTCCACCAAAGCTGCTAACTCCAGGTTCTACGCTGATGTGGAAAGCATCCTCGATGTTACCTTTGGAAGCTTCGGACTAGTTACGAGGAGCAAGGCAAGCTCTTTAGGACAACAAGCACCCCAAGTGTCGTCCGCGTCAACCCCTATTTTAGGATCTTCATCCTCAAAAGGAGCAAGATCTTCCACAAACACATCTGAAGGAGGAAGCGATGTTGCTGAAAAGATCAAGAAAACTCTTGCTCTGCTTGACCTCTCCGGATCCAAGCACTCTGCTATGAAGGAAGATGATGATGCTTCAAGTGATGGATCCTCCCCACTTACACCACATAGCGTGAACCGATCAAGGATCAAT
>NW_017672881.1:29492-99079 GCF_001879085.1 Nicotiana attenuata
GCTCTTCCGATCTTGTGTTTGAACTTCCAACATATTATATTGGACCGTATACTTTGCTGGAACTCTAGTATATTATGCTGGAGTTCTAGTGTACTTATGCTGGAACTCCATCATATTATGCTGGAGTTCCAGCATACTTACCCTGGAACTCCAGTATAATATGCTGGAGTTCAAGCTAGCGTTTGGACATAGATTTAGTTGAAACTTGAAAAAATAATTTTTGAAGTAATTTTGAAAAATAATTTTTGGAAGTTGAAATTATGTTTGGACATGCATTTTATTTGAAAAAAATTTGACGTTTTGTGAGTGGGAGAACAAGTTTTATCCAAAATCTACCCTAAACTAGATTTGGGAACTTGAAAAATAATTTCAGAAATTTTTCAAAAATAGATCATTAATCTATAAATAAACAATGTTTTCAAAAAAGATTTAAAAAAACGGTGCCAAAATATATGGCCAAACGGGGCCCAAGTATACTTATGCGACAATTCTATATTTTATCCTGTCTTTATAGTTAACAGTAAATCATGCGAGAATCTCGCAGGCCGCAACACCATTTTGGTGACTCAACTCCCAGCAAAGATTAATCCTTTTTCATGGATTTTTATTTTTATTATTATATTTTCATGAATTGAACCTCCAAATCTTTAGTATCTTTCCCCCCAAATCCCTTCAAATGAAAAATTATTTTCATGGTCATCATAACAGCTTCTTTTTGTTCTTTTACCTTCTTTTTTTCTTAGAACCAAATAAGTGTACTATATTGTGTTTTTTGTAGTTGGCAATTGCATTATTAAATTTATGTTGTTAAAGTTAACGTGAGGAAAAATAACAAGAAAAGCAAATTGCTGCTTGAGAATAGGAAACTCCAAATTAGAACTGAGAATAAAAAATTTGAATAAGAAAATATTTTTCAACCAGAACGAAGTTGCACCAAAGATTTCGGATGGATGATTTCTCTTTCCAATTTGATACTTACCCAACAAGTGAATGTTTAGTTTAACAATGGTTAGGGGTTTTTTTTAATCTAAATAAATCTTGGCCCTTAGATCTAAAGGAGGACAGATACTATTAAATGAAATGTACATTGGTAGAAATGGAGAGATGTTGTACAGGAGGTGAGCCAAATCCGTTCACAACATGAATGTTCACAAATTTTCGTACTTCCTCGAAAGTTCTTATCGTCGAATTCGTTCATTATTTCAAGATTAAACTCCTCTTTGTATAGGCGTTTGGATAAAAAATTTAAAACTCGAAAATTGAAATAGAGAATTTGGAATTTAAAAACTGTTTGAAATGATTTTAACTCACAAAGTTTCAAATCTTGTTTTTCAAATTAAATTTACATCCAAACATAATTGAATCGAATACCTTTTTTTCTACTTCAACTTGAAATATTTCCTTTTTTTCTCTTTTGGCAATGAAGTTTTCTGAAAACTTTCCTAAAATGTGCACTTTTGTTTCAACAATTTTAGTGATATGTTGTTCTTAAGACCATACCATCTATATCTATATATATTAAAGCAAGAAAGTTGCCATATATAATTGACATTATGGTTAAGCCAAGTGGCAAGTTAATAAATGTCAATAATGTGTGGTAATTTTATTTTATATTTGACTATTTTAGTTACATACAAATATAATTTATATATATATATATATATATATATATATATATATATAATTTGAATTAAAAGATAATTTTGAATTTATAGATAAAGTTCTAAAATTCGAATTTAAATTAAAAATAAAAATTATTTTTATCATGTTATCATACTTAATTCGGTTTGTGATCATATGCAATCATGTAAGGAACTTTTGTTATTTTTTCTAATTATTTAAATACTACTTCTCCTCTAGCAAAAAAAAAAAAAAACTCCATATAATTATAAAAGTACTCTTTCACATTTAAAATCCTATTAGTATAGTTCTTTGAAACATTGTATATTTTAATAAAACGAAATTCTTTAAAATAAGTGTAATATGTAGGGTACACGTCTATGTTTATCTAAATAACAAAAAAGAGTTTACAAAATCAAATAAAAGTTTACTTACATATATAATAAAGTAAACATGCATGCTGTAGAAAGAAACATCACAAAATCAGTCAATATTAAAAAAAATTGTATCTTTTTTCTTCTTGAAGAATATTTGTTTGAATAGTCAGTTTGCATAAATGGACATCAAACAAATAACAAAACTTTGGTTATACAATTGCTATCATTAAGGGTATAAGTTGAGACCCTTCATTTAGATGTAGTCAAGCCAATATTGCAAGGGTATAATATTTTTTTCGTTGAAGAATATCAGTTTTGAATCATTAGATTATGTGAAATATTTTTTTTCCAAACTCAACAAAAGAGAAATTGGTTTCTAATTGATAGTTACGATAGCTACTTTTAAGTGTAACAAAGAGCATATATAAAGAAAAAATCGGTATGACGTTAACTATTTTTTTTAAAAATGTAAAAAAATTATTTCGAAAAATCTCTTTACTTTTTTTAATTCAAAGAAAATAAAAAGATAAGATATTTTTGAACATTAGCAAAGAGTTTTAACTTTTTTATAATAGAAGTATATCATGGATAAACTCAAAAAATCGAAATCTTATGTAATATTTACATAATATCCGGCCATATTTATTGTTTACTTTTTATAGCTAATATAAATAGATGATATACCGACAACACACGATTATAAACATATTATATGGATTATATATGAATTACACATCATCCAATTTTTTAATTTAAGTGGCGCTGGTGAGCACCTATTTAGGCTGATTAGATAAAGCCAAAAGAAAAATATGAAATAATTTCAACCAAAGACTAAAAATATAATTAAAGTTCATATGTATACAATTCTTATTAAAACTCATCCTTTTATAGTGAAATAAATTAATTTTTTGTAATAAAAAAAATAATGACTTAAAAAAGAAGATAAAAAGAAAATAAATATTGAAAAAATGTTAGAAAGATCTAAAAACGAGAAATAAAAGATGGCAACAAATTTCTTCTTATGTTTTATCTTTGTTGAGTATAGAAAATTTAAAAGTTAATCTCATCGATTTCAAATATTTTTTTTCAACTCAAATACATAGATTATAAGATAAGGATATCTTAGAATTTTTTTTTTATTTACATTATGTGTCGTTTTTAAAAAATTGCTATTACTAACAAACTGATATGATATTCGAATTTGAATTGGAATGCAAATTGAGTAATTTGCATTGAGGTTAAGCCAAGTATGGTGCCGAAAAATAAACTACTTGACAATTTTAAGACAATATAGGCAATGTTTTATAATAAATAATCAACTAATTTAACATTTAATGATTCAAAAAATAAAATTTTTGTATATATAGGGTATTAAAAATTCAAATTATGGGCTAGAGATATGGATAAACTTAAAGTGGAGTCATACTGTCACGACCCGGATTTTTCCACCCTCGGGAGTCGTGATGGCGCCTACTCGTAGAAGCTAGGCAAGCCACGAACTATAGAAATTCTTAACTAATTCATTTAAAACCTTTTTAACAACTTACAATAAACAGGTGATCAACATTAAAATAATAGCGGAAGAAGAAATCAAGCGGAAGACTTAGTCAAATTAAATACCAAAATAAGTGCTACAATGCCAATATACTCCTCTACCCGGAATCTGGTGTCACAATATTCACGGACAGTCTATGAGTTTACATACAATGTCTGTAAAAGGAAATACAGTCTGTCTCGGAAACAAGTGAAAACAGAACATAATCATAGATAGAAGAGAGCGTCGGGCCTGCGGACGCCTACAGGACTACCTCAGGCTCTCTGACTGGATTGAAGGCTGGCTCCCAAGTGCTACTGTCCAAATATTGCTCCGGTATTTGCACATAGTGCAGAGTGTAGTATCAGCACAACTGACCCCATGTGCTGGTAAGTGCCTGGCCTAACCCCGGCGAGGTAGTGACGAGGCTAGGACCAGACTCCAGATAAACCTGTGCAGTTATATAATATACNTTCAAGTAGTAGTAAAAGAGTTAAGTCTTATCCAAAGAGTCATTCATTGTCTCAACATTTGATTGTTTTGCCATAAATATGAGTTATTATTTTGCTTCCTGACTATTTTTAGGACCCAATGACACCGCAAGAATGGTATCAAAAAAGAAAAATAGAAGAAACGGTTAATTTTTTTCATGTAGTTAATATCCAATGATTATCTATATTTACTGAGAAAGAGTAAATTTTAAAATTATTTACATACAATTCAAATAACTTAAATATTTGACATGATTATCCGTACGGGTACTAATACTAGTAAATATATAAAACAGAATTTGTAAAAATGCGACTTAAGGATAACGCATAACGTAAAGACTAGAGGCAAATCGTCAGTATATAGGTGACATCGAATTCGATTTATAAGTTGCATTTTTTGAATGCGATTTATAAGTCGTATTTGCGTAATCGCATTTGCGTATGGAATTTATAAATTATATTAACTAATGCAGTTTATGCTACCTAATAGACATGCCTCAGTTTTTTCCCTTTCTCAATTTTTGTTTGGATCCTTATTCTTTACCTAATTTATTATTTTTATATTTTAGCTCTTCATTTTTAGTTTTTTTGTGTGGTAATAAACTGTAAATGATTACAATAACATACAAATTCATTACTCCTAAAGAGCACCTCTATCTCATAACCACCTTCTCCAGAAGGGTATTATGACTATAGAGTATAGAGGCCTCAAACAGTCAAAACCTAGTTACAAAATCTGTTAATCAACAAAGAACATTTATGAGCCCTTTTTGAATATCTCAGCATATCTACCCTCATTTTAATTTCCTATTGTATCTGTGTTTAAACACAATTAGTCTATACAGTAGTCCCTCTAAACACCTTCCAATTCCTAACCCTCCATATATACATTTTTAGTTCTTTGATAAAGAATGACTTTAAAAAAAAGGAAAGAAGAGATGTTTCTCTTATACATAGTGATAAGTTATTCTTCAATGTAACATATCACATATTTTCTAAACGCCTAAAAAATTAACAAATAAAGAAATTGACAAATATTAATCATATGGGGGTTACCCGTTACCGTCAGAAATCTATATCTATACTATATTAAAAGTACCAATTCCATTTCGCGAAATGTCGTTCCCATTTTACCCTTTAAAAATAGAGTTCACATGGGATAAGACTGTAATTTAATTATTTTTCTAATGTAATAATCAAATAATTTTTTCTTATTATAGTTTTCCTTATTTGATCTATGTAGAACTCCTAATATTTAGGAATTTAAGATTGAGTAAAATTTGACCTCGAATTTTTTTATAAATTAGGCCAAGTAATACCATCTTACTTTTAAGTTCCTTTTGCGTTAAATTATAGATAAATAAAAGTTTTGATCTCATCATATTCACGAATTCTCAAAAATATGATTTTCAAGAGGTTCATTTCATAAAAAGGAAAAGAGGCCAACGAAAACTAACAAAGGAGAAGTACAAAAACTTTTTGTGGCTATATCAGCAAATTATCTAAGCGTTTCGTTATATCGCTTTTGTTGTTTTTTCTTTCTCTTTCTTCAACCTTAATGACAAAATATATTTTAATAGGGATCCTCTATGGTTGTCCCTTTAAAAATATATAAAATAGTTATTTAATTTTTTTATATTTAGGATTTAATGTAACGACCCGACCGGTCGTTTTGAGCATTTGCACTTTGCTCGGTAGTTTGGGGCACGAGTAGCTACGTATGATGTATTAGGACTTGTGTGCGAAATTTGAGTTCATTCCGAGTTGATTTGATATGTTTCGGCGTGAGTTTTGGACGTCAAAAGTTCGAAAGTTCATTAAGTTTGATTTGAGGTGCATTTCGTCGTTTCGATAATGTGTGTTTTGAGGCCTCGAGTAGGTCCGTATTATGATATGGAACTTTTTCGTATGTTTAGACGGGGTCCCGAGGGGCTCAGGTGAGTTTCGGATAGGTTTGGGTTGTGTTGCGCTCGTTTTTCTTATGTTTCGACGTCGTTTCTTCAAGCATAAATGGTACCACATTGAACAAATGAGCTCTGATTTCTGTTTTTATTGAAGCATTAGATCCGTATCATAATTACGGATCCATAGCAAAAAGAATCGTCAAATTTGGACATCGTATGAGGATATTTTGGTCATTTTACTAAGAATTGGTTTGCCAGATATTTCAGATTAATTACGAAATTGCCGCTGCTGCGTATTTAAAAATCTGCACTATTTCCAAATATTGAAACCAACATATCTCATTCAATATAAGGTCAAATGGAGTGATTCAAGAGCCTAACTAGACTAGAATTTCACAAGGAATCTATTCAAGGTATCAAAAGTGAGTTTCGAAATCTTTTGGCACAATAAACGAGGCAGAACAGTGTTAAAATGAGTATTTTGTGCATTTAACATATTTTGAGTTCGGGAGCTCGAAATTGGGCAATTTTTCGAGGCGCATTTCAGTATATGAATTGGGGTAAGTGTTCTCTACTCGGTTATAGTTATATTTCATGAATCTATCTTTGATTTTAGCTTTTGGTTGATGAATTTTAAAGAAGAAATTGGGGGTTTTGGCCTAAAGTTTCATAATATGAATTTTTGAGTTATGAACACCGATTCGGAGTCGGATTTGAGTGAAATTAGTATGGTTGAACTCGTAACTGAATGGATTGACGGATTTTGTGAGTTTTGTCGGGTTTCGAGGTGCGGGCCCAGGTTTGGTTTTTTGGCCGATTTTGGGCTTTTGATTAAAAATTCGACCTTTTTCGATTGGATTGGTTCCTTTAGCATTGTTTGATGTATTTGAGTTGTTTTTGATTAGTTTCGAGCCATTCGAAGGTCGGAACGCGCGTGATGGGATTCTTGGAGCATCGCTTGGCTTGCTCGGGGTGTCGGAATGGGCTTGTTTAATATAAGTAACTCTTCTAAACTTAGTACTGAGGGAATAAGTCCCTGAATTATGTGCTATGTGATTGGTGTTGAGGTGACGCACATGCTAGGTGACGGGCGTGTGGGCGTGCACCCTATGAGTTGTGACTCTGTTGTTTCCAGGGCACTAAATAGTGGCCCTATTTTATTGATATCTGTGTTTTCACCATGTGATAAGATAAATGAGCTGTACATCATGCTAGATATCATGTTTAGGCTTTATGCTAATAATGTTGGGACCCATAGTGGTCGTTTCTTGTTGTCATCTCATTGAATTCATTGATATTTCGTACTCAGTAACATTCATGCATTCATATCATATCTCAGCCTCAGTTGTTACTTATTGATACATCATATCATTGTTCCGGGTCAGTTTTCATGACATTGTGACCCCGTGGTGAGACTGGAGAGATTGATGATTGAGTGAGGCCGAGAGCCTGATTATGAGTGACAGTTATGAGATCGGGCTGCACGCCGCAGCAGATTATTGATTCTGCCTTCTTTGGCTTGTTATAGCGCTTGGGCTGAAGGAGCCCCTCCGGAGTCTACACTCACCCAGTGAGCGCGGATGATATTATTGAGGGATGAATTTCCCTGGACATGGATTTGTCCTAAGTACTTGATTACATTCAGGGATGGATCTTCCCTTGGTATGGAGATGAATCTTCTCTATGAAGCTGGATTGGCCTGTTTCCTCGGTACTGGGTGACTTATAGTCAGTGATGTATATATTCCGGGATGGATCTTCCCTGGAACGTATGGGCCATATACAGTACCGAGTGGTTGATTATGATGAGTGGAAGGTGTGATACAATGAGGTTGAGTACTCTGAGAGTGTGCGTACATGATTCATCTATGAGATACCTGACATTGGCATGCATACATGACATACATGCATAGAGATACATTTTCCTCATGCTATACGGGATCCTGTCATGACATTTTACACACATTGATATATGGTCATAGAGAGGTATCTCACACTTGCTATCTGGAAAGAAAATGAAACATCTTATTTATTGTGAAAAGGGGCTTTGGAAAAGAAAATACAATTTTTTTAAACTCTCTCATATTTCACGTCATTTTCGGTAAAGAATTTGAGTTTTCACTGATACTCTTGAAAGGCGGAACTCTTTTGGGAAAACTGTGAAAAAGCTGAACAC
Source organism: Nicotiana attenuata (assembly GCF_001879085.1). Taxonomy (NCBI): domain Eukaryota; kingdom Viridiplantae; phylum Streptophyta; class Magnoliopsida; order Solanales; family Solanaceae; genus Nicotiana; species Nicotiana attenuata. Next base: position 37,594 of record NW_017672881.1, read on the forward strand.
TTTATCTCTGAGTTACTTCCTTATTTATATGCTTTATATTGTTATGAACTGTTATTAGATATTGGTGTTGGACCCGACCTATGTTCCAGCTCGTCACTACTTTCAACCTGAGGTTAGGTTTGTTACTTTTTGAGAACATGGGGTCGGTTGTACTCATACTGCACTTCCTGCACAGTGCGTGCAGATCCCGGATGCCAATGTTGCTGCGTTCGATGGTTGCTGGATTTGAAGGTGTACCTGCGTCCTTGATGTAGCTGCCTCTTGTTCATGGTAGCCTTAGCTTTATAAAATTTTGTTTATGTACTTTTTCAAACAGAAGATGTATTTTCTTCATACCGGCTGTGTGAACTCTATTCTTAGAAGCTCGTGATTTGTACTACCAGTCCTTGGGGAATGTATAAAATTCAGTTAACTTCTCTATTTAATTGTTTGGTTGACTTTAATGGAATTGGAAAGTTATTAGTTGGCTTACCTAGCGGGTTGGGTTAGGTGCCATCGCGACTAGTGGATTTTGGGTCGTGACAGATTGGTATCAAAGCTCTAGGTTCCTAGGTTCTACAAGTCATGAGCAAGTGTCTAGTAGAGTCTTGCGGATCGGTTTGATGATGTCCATATCTATCTACGAGAGGCTACAGGACATTTAGGATATACTTCCCATCTTTCTTTTCTTATCGTGCGACATTGATTCATCTTGAAGCGTAACTCTTTGAATTCCTTCCACGCATTCGTATGCGCATGTGAGCGCTCGGTATCAACTGTACATCGACGGCTTATGATTCCATGAAAGAGGTCCGAGATGTAATTTCGGCATGCTGATGATGGGCCAGTCTTGAGGACTTGAGGCTGGATTTTGACTTTAGCTTGAGCATTGAGGTGTTGATTGTGTGAGCATGTGCTTTTGGATTTATATGTCCAGAAGTGTCCCTATTAGTGGAATTTGTGGCTGGATGGCTACGTGATGAGTATGATGTGACTCCGAGATGTGTTCATATGATTTGAATGTGACGAGAAGGGTTTGCTTGAGGTGTAGAAAGAACTATCTGGTGCTTGATTTCCATCTTGATTTGACGTATAGTCTCAAGTTACGGGGGTGCCGAAGGATCCTTTTTATGTTGTTTAGTTGAGGAGTGGAGTAGATTTTCATGTCGTAACATGAGTTCAGACTCAAGAAGATTACGTGGTTGCGTAATAGTTATGATTGTGGAAGGGTATAGAAAGATGTCAGTTTGACGCTAAGCAAGTGGGTTATCTCCTGCGGGATGTCCTGAGGTTGTGTGATCCCTATGTTATTTTGTTGAGAGTTCTCTTTTACCAGTGAATTATATGTAGTGCAATTTGAGTTTGGATCACTTGTGAAAGTTGGCTTAACTGTTACGAGGATGAATACGAGATTTGCAAATGATTTGAGGTATTATATTGTTTGTGTTACATGAGCTTAGGAAGGATTTAGTTGAATCCTATTGCGGTGTTATGCGAGTATGGGGGTGACTATTGTAAGTTATCAGATGCTTTATTCCTTAGCTTTGAGCCAAGTGGGGGAGTCTGCTATCGACAGGTTGATTACACGGTTATGTGTTGTATTGGTTTCAGTTTGAGGTATACTGGTGAATCAGTTATGACTTACAGAGGTTGAGATCGAGGATAACTCGAGTAAAGAAAATTTTGGATAAGGGTTGTGTTATGCTTTATGGGTATATGAGAAACATTGGATGATTGAGTTGTTATTTGTAAAGGATGTAGCGTGCATGGAGTAGGGATTCACTCGGTTGCTTAGAAGAGTGGATTACTTCCTTGGGTGTTGTTGTGCTAATGGGGCACAGGTCGTTCAGTTTGTTTGATCAGTTTAATTGAAATCTGAGTAGAGTGGAACACTCTCAAGAATGGTTCTAATGGATGCAAGATCTAAATGTAGCAATCGAGAATTTTGCGGATTTGTACATGGCTAGAATCAGAGGGTTACATTGGATGGTGTCGAGACTCGCATTATTTCTATATCATTATGGATTTTACATTCAGTATCAGGAAGGTAAAACGAATAGCTTTAAATTCACAGAAGGTCTCTTCAGAGTGGGTATCTCGGTTGTGGTACTTTTGGGGTGATTAAGAGAACATTCAGCGGCTTATGAGCCTTAGGGCGGTGTGGTTTATGCCAGGGTCTCGTGTGGTGAGTCTTGGTTGAGGATTGTGGTATTATGGCAAGGAGAAGTATCAATTTGAAGGTAATTCAGAAGGAACTAGGATAAATAGGACAGCTTGGTAGTAGATTGGATCGGCATGGTAATGGATGCGATTGGCTCTTTTGGTCCTTATGAGGTAGCGAGTTTCTACAGGTGTTTTGTGGTGGTACTCTTGGGTTTTGGTGGCTTGTGTGTCTTGGTTGAGTTAGAGAGATTCAGTTCTGATGGTTTGGTTATGTGCAAATGGGTTTCGGAGAGTTCTCGATGGTTTCTACCACGGTTTGAGATGTATATTTTCTACTGGCGTGAGGAGCATGTGATGTATAGTGATTTTCTCGAGATGAAATCAAATAGAAAGTTCTTGGCTAATTGAGTGAGTAGTTGCTTGTGTCTCGGAGTGGATTACGAAGTTCTTGTATTTTTCGTATGATGGCATAGTATATGCGATGTGCTGTGTAGGATTGAGATTTGCATGTGTAAGATCACGGTTCAGTATTGAAGGGGAGGTCATGAGTCTTTAGGCAATATGGACAGTTTTAGATGACTAGGTAAATAACATTACTATTTGGTATGGCTTGATGAGAGTATACATTTCAGAAGGGGGGATGTGTTTTGATTTATGTATACTTCATTGGTATTGCGGCACTCTCCTAGTTGATCAACTGCTGGTGTTCAAATTTTGCTTTGTGGCACAAAAGAATTATAGAAGTATTCCTCGCGGGATGATCGTATATGAGATATGTTTTAGACATTCAGGCGGTGGAGTTGGGATCAGATATGGTGATTCATGTGTTCTATGGATTTGGAGACTGGGAGCTCTCAGGAGCAGATTGTTGCATGGTTGTGAACTGTGAAGTGTGGCCGAAGCTAGCCGGGTGATAGTATGTGTTATGATTCAGTCATTGTGGACTTTCGGAGGATTATTTATCTATTTGTTGATGACTAGAGTTGATTTGGGAGTCCATTGGTTGACTCTGAACTGCTATTGTTGAGGGAGATGCCATTCAATTGTTGTTGAACTTATTCGTGTTCTGAAATGATTTGTGAGTTACCATTCTACGTACGAGGAGTTGTGAATCGTTGGTTATGTGCACGCATGGTGCGGTTCTATTTGGGCTTATAGCGGGAATTTGAGCAAGATGAGTATTCGGGTATTGCGTGATTGATTGCGCGTTGTCTATGTTCTTTTCGGATGGTGGCATTTTGTTATTTGCTCTCTGTGGTTGTGGTAATGCACTTTGGGTTCTTGATGTCGAATTTCGAATGGTTATGGGTTTTGAGAATGGTGGCTCGAGGTATATAATACGGACCAGCGTTTGGATGGGATCACGCATTGTAGCGATGTTATGTAGAGGTATGAGCCTTTGTGATAGATTCGTGAGTTTTGGTTCTGCGGTGTGTGATGGGTTCTTAGCATTGCGTCGTGGTGATACCCGTTGAGCTTGCGGAAAGGTTCTCTTGTTTGATGTCATTTTCCACGATTGAGTACATTTGGGATGTTGCTATTGGGTGCACGAATTGCACAAGTTATGGCTTTGGATTGTATTGATGTATCATGTCACTAGAGTGGTCGTGTTGGATGTGATGAGGTCATCGTACCTAGAGTGGGTGCTATCGGATCTGATTGCGGTATATTTGGAAAGATGTTATTGCTGATCGGCTTAGAAATTTGCTATAGTTCCTATCGAAGGAGAGGGAGTTCCACAACTTGTTAATGTGATGTATGGTTATGAGTTTCTGCGTGTTTCTTTCATCATTGGCATTATATGAAGGTGTTAGAACGAGACTTTGTTTGATAAGAGGTTTATTACCGGTATTGGGTTGCTTTGAGCAGCTACCGTGATTAAAAGTTATCGATATGAGTGTTTGAGTTATATGGTATATCATGTGATTTCATATTGAGTTATGGCTATGGCTTGATACAGCCTGTTCAGACGTATACAGTGTGTAAATGCGAGATTCTGATCTTATAGAAAATTTCGGATGTGGAAATTGGATTCTAAGGCTTATGGGCTAGGTTGGACCGTTGGATTAAGAAATTTCAGTCATGTTGTGTTATCAGATCTATATGGGATAAGATGACGTGGGATCAACCCCGGGTATGTGCATAGTGAGGTTACACGGCGATTTGATGGCTTTTGGAACAACTCTGGGCACGTTCGAGGATGAACATATGTTTAAGTGGGGGAGAATGTAACGACCCGACCGGTCGTTTTGAGCATTTGCACTTCGCTCGGTAGTTTGGGGGTACGAGTAGCTCCGTATGATGTATTAGGACTTGTGTGCAAAATTTGGGTTCATTCCGAGTTGATTTGATATGTTTCAGCGTGAGATTTGGAAGTCAAAAGTTCGAAAGTTCATTAAGTTTGATTTGAGGTGCATTTTGTCGTCTCGATAATGTTATGTGTGTTTTGAGGTCTCGAGTAGGTCCGTAATATGATATGGAACTTTTTGGTATGTTTAGACGGGGTCCCGAGGGGCTCAGGTGAGTTTCGGATAGGTTTAGGTTGTGTTGCGCTCGTTTTTCTTATGTTTCGACGTCGTTTCTTCAAGCATAAATGATACCACATTGAACAAATGAGCTCTGATTTCTGTTTTTATTGAAGCATTAGATCCGTATCGTAATTACGGAGCCATAGCAAAAAGAATCGTCAAAGTTGGACATCGTATGAGGATTTTTTGGTCATTTTACTAAGAATTGGTTTGCCAGATTTTTCAGATTAATTACGAAATTGTCACCGCTGCGTATATAAAAATCTGCACTATTTTCAAATATTGAAACCAATATATCTCATTCAATATAAGGTCAAATAGAGTGATTCAAGAGCCTAACTTGACTAGAATTTCACAAGGAATCCATTGAAGGTATCAGAAGTGAGTTTCGAAATCTTTTGGCACAAGAAACGAGGTAGAACATTGTTAAAACGAGGGTTTTGTGCATTTAACATATTTTGAGTTGGGGAGCTCGAAATTGGAAAATTTTTTGAGGCGCTTTTCAGTATATGAATTGGGGTAAGTGTTCACTACTCGGTTATAGTTATATTTCATGAATCTATCTTCGATTTTAGCTTTTGGTTGATGAATTTTAAAGAAGAAATTGGGGGTTTTGGCCTAAAGTTTCATAATATGAATTTTTGAGTTCTGAACACCGATTCGGAGTCGGATTTGAGTGAAATTATTATGGTTGAACTCGTAACTGAATGGGTTGACGGATTTTGTGAGTTTTGTCGGGTTCCAAGGTGCGGGCCCAGGTTTGGCTTTTTGGCCGATTTTGGGCTTTTGATTAAAGATTCGACCTTTTTCTATTGGGATTGGTTCCTTTAGCGTTGTTTGATGTATTTGATTAGTTTCGAGCCATTCGAAGGCCGGAACGCGCGTGATGGGATTCTTGGAGCATCGCTTGGCTTGCTCGGTGTCGGAATGGGCTTGTTTAAGATAAGTAACTCTTCTAAACTTAGTGTTGAGGGTATAAAACCCCTAATTATGTGCTATGTGATTGGTGTTGAGGTGACGCGCATGCTATGTGACGGGCGTGTGGGTGTGCACCTTGTGAGTTGTGACTCTGTTGTTTCCAGGGCACTAAATAGTGGCCCTATTTTATTGATATCTATGTTTTCACCATGTGATAAGATAAATAAGTTGTACATCATGCTAGATATCATATTTAGGCTTTATGCTGATAATGTTGGGACCCATAGTGGTCGTTTCTTGTTGTCATCTCATTGAATTCATTGATATTTCGTACTCAGTCACATTCATGCATTCATATCATATCTCACTCTCAGTTGTTACTTATTGATACATCATATCATTGTTTTGGGTCAGTTTTCATGACATTGTGAGCCCGTGAATGAGACTGGAGAGATTGATGACTGAGTGAGGCCGAGAGTCTGATAATGAGTCACAGTTATGGGATCGGGCTACGCGCCGCAGCAGATTATTGATTATGCCTTCGTTGGCTTGTTATAGCGCTTGGGCTGAAGGAGCCCCTCCGGAGTCTACACACTCCCAGTGAGCGCGGATGATATTATCGAGAGATGATTTTCCTTGACATGGATTTGTCCGAAGTACTTGATTACATTCAGGGATGGATCTTCCCTTGGTATGGAGATGGATCTTCTCCATGAGGTTGGATTGGCCTGTTTCCTCGGTATTGGGTGACTTATAGTCAATGATGTATATATTCCGGGATGGATCTTCCCTGGGCCGTATGGGCCATATACAGTACCGAGTGGTTGATTATGATGAGTGAAAGGTGTGATATAATGATGTTGAGTACTTTGAGAGTGTGCGTACATGATTCATCTATGAGATACCTGACATTGGCATGCATACATGACATACATGCATAGAGATACATTTTGCTCATGTTGTACGGTATCCCGTCATTCATGACATTTTACACACATTGATATGTGGTCATTGAGAGGTATATCACACTTGCTATCTGGAAAGAAAATAAAACATCTAATTTATTGTGAAAAGGGGTTTTGTAAAAGAAAATACAGTTTTTTAAAACTATCTCATATTTCACGTCATTTTCGGTAAAGAATTTGAGTTTTCACTGATACTCTTAAAAGGCGGAACTATTTTGGAAAAAATGTGAAAAAGCCGAACACTTTATCTCTGAGTTACTTCCTTATTTATATGCTTTACATTGTTATGAACTGTTATTGGATATTGGTGTTGGACTCGACCTATGTTCTAGCTCGTCACTGCTTTCAACCTGAGGTTAGGTTTGTTACTTTTTGACTACATGTGGTCGGTTGTACTCATACTGCACTTCCTGCACATCGCGTGCAGACCCCGGATGCCAATGTTGCTGCGTTCGATGGTTGCTGGATTTGAAGGTGTACCTGCGTTCTAGATGTAGCTGCCTCTTGCTCATGGTAGCCTTAGCTTTATAAAACTTTGTTTATGTACTTTTTCAAATAAAAGATGTATTTTCTTCATATCGGCTCTGTGAACTCTATTCTTAGAAGCTCATGATTTGTACTACCAGTCCTTGCGGAATGTATAAAATTCAGTTAACTTCTCTATTTAATTGTTTGGTTGACTTTAATGGAATTGGATAGTTATTAGTTGGCTTACCTAGCGGGTTGGGTTAGGTGCCATCACGACTAGTGGATTTTGGATCGTGACACTTAAAAATCCGTTAAAATATTGTTATTAAATCTTTCCCAATTTGAATTATATACTTAAAATTAAGACTTTAAATCAATTAAATTTTACCTTAAATAAATAGTTAAAAGCCAAACTATTTAGAGCGTTAAATTTTTACTCCCATCCCTCTTCGAAATCTAAATTGATAGGTTAATTACCTCTTTCGTTGTCTTTGTTTTGCAAACATCTACTATCTACTACTAACTATTATAAAGCATGAAGATGTTGCCAAAAAGATCGATATGTTTATCCTTTGAAGATAAATTTACATTAGACAAATTATTATTTTAATACTGCAAAATTAACTCAAAATTTAGCAATTAAAATTTTTCTTATATAAATAATGTACAAAGTAAAACATTTAGGTACTTAAAGTATATTAAAAAAAATATCTAACTACATTTAACTTTAGATAAACTAATATTAATTAAAACTTCAAAGGGTAAAAGGAATTTTTCACGTCGTAAATGTTTGGATAAAGTTATTGTTAAATTTAAATATTTAAAGCTTATATGAGCTAATATGAATATGAATCAACAAAAAAATATTCCCTTTAAGGTTGAGAACAAATAATTAATGTCTAAATTAATTAACTAATTAGAAACTAAAAGTATCTAATTCGATTCTAAATTAATTATATAAGTAAAAATTATTTTTCAAGTTGAATAACTCTTAGGCTACATAATAGCTATTCTATAGTATTAAAAATCAAATTGATAAAAATATAAACTTAAATCAATAATGATAAAACAGTAGTAAATAAAATGAATTCTAAAATAAATTAATTGGTATTGACTTTTTGTTTCTTTTCACATTTATTTCAACACATAATAGCTCCCAATATTTTTTATATATTAAAGTATTTTAGTAAAATATTAACTCAATATTAGTTATTTTAGACTTTGCATCATTACCTATCGATTTTTTCTATGAGCTCTAGGACAACCTCTTTATTTCCAAATCTCTAAAATACCAAAAGATTTAATTTTTTAATTTATTTTATTTGAAAAGTATTTTTAAGATTTATTTGTTCAGTATAGGCAAAAAAATAAAAAATTTAAAATCACAATAAGGCATCTAAGGACTTTTGTGGAGCAAGCTTTTTTCCATTGAGTTAGCTAAATTAGATTAACATTCATTAGTTTCAAGACCTTTTTTAAAGTTTTATTTCATGACTCAAACACACTATGTGATTTTTTAATATTGTGTACCCCTTGATATAAGTACACGCGCAAAGCGCGTACCCTAAAACTAGTATAAATAAATATTTAAATTTTTAATTATTCATGTGTAGCTAGGAAGGAAAACCGAAAAGAGATCATAAATAGAAGAACTTAATATTTATGAGGGTTAATTACCTGCTAACCATCAGAATTATACTACAATATTTGGATAGATTCTATTGTTTGTCGTCGCTTCATAATATCATGCACCAACAATATGAAAATAAACTTGTAATACTATAAAGAAAAAGTAAGATACAGAATAAAATTATCATATAAAAAAGTAAGATAAAGAATAAAATAAAATAATTTAATTATAAGAAAGTCAAGATGAGAGCAAAAAATAGGATAATGACGCAACCAAATGAGTCATTCCATAAAATAATACTTTTTGTTATACATAACAATAAAATTTAGGCAGAATATATAGACAGACACTTTAACTATTACAGAAATTTCACTTGAACACCTCAACTAAGCCATTTTCCCCCGAAATACTTTTACTGCACCAATTTAACACATCCGACTGACATGGCAAACAACATGAACATCACTGCTTTTGAGCGTGTGAACATTAAAAATATGCTGACAAAATCTATTTTAACGGTACAATACAAACGATAAAATTCACCCTTTCCCTATTGTATAATTAAACCCTCATCCCTTTTACCACCCCTAGTTCTTCACCTTTCCCTCAAAAATCAACCCTATTTCTTCACCCTTTTCTTATTTTATGGATTAAAAATTCTATTCTTCTCTCCAAATTGAAAGTAGTCTCGCCGTTTGTGTTCGAATCTTGGCTTAAGCTCTCAATTATGTCTCTCACACTAAGAGTCGATTCATGCCGGTGTGGTCATGAATGTCAATTAAAAACTTAATTGTCTCCACCTAATCCTGGAAGGAGGTTCTATGGATGCAAAATTTAAAAAGTAAGTATTTAACTACAATTAATTATTTTTTACTGTGTTGTTCCCGATTTAGTTTGAATGATTTTTTAAGGACAAAGGTGGACCTAATTATTTTAGGTGGGTTAACGACGAATTTCCTAGCCAAGTGAACAGGGTTATTTGGGGTTTACTGAACAGGGTCAAAGATCTTGAAGAAGAAAGGGCACGAGTAAGAACATGGAGGAAGAAATTGGCTTCTATTATAGTAATAATGCTAATTATTTGGATTTGCTACTGTGTCGTCGATCTTTGAAGTTGTTGTGGTTTTCCTGTTAGTTGGAGTAGCTGATGTATTTTGTGTCTTAGCTGCTATATTTTGTGTTTGTAGTGGTGGTTCATATATTTTGGGTGTATCTTGTTTGATTGAATGTAGTTGTGGCCTGTGGCCTTTTTTAATAAAATGAAGAATTTTTCTGCAATTACTTTTTATGTATTGGTTCGAATATGAAATTCAAAGTGCTAAAATGTTGAAGTTGCATCATGAACTCAACTGATAAGTCATAACAAATTGGATATATTTACCTTTAATTTTCTGCAATTGCATTCATAATTGATGCAAAATGTTGTTGATGCTACCAACTGAATGCTTTATAAAAGCATACACACGAATGCTTTAAACTGAGGCCAGCAATTATATTTAAATTGCATCACAACTACAGTGTTAGTCACAATTCCAAACAACTAATGTGTTTACAAATTAAAGTAGTGCCAACTAGTGACCCAAAAAGGACACAATAATCAATCCAAGTCTGGATACTTAGCAAATACATAAACTCAAACTCAAAATAGCACAATCCTAACACAACTATGGCCCTGGAGGGACTAGACTTGCAGCTGAAGAGGTAGTTGCTGAAGATCCAATTTGGTTTCTCATGTTTGCACTTAGTTGTTGGAGTTGGGAAGTAGTTATAGCGTTTCTGCCTTTAAACTTAAGCCCGGGAGGTTTAAAACCAAGATCAATATTGACTGCACTGGTATCTTTTACAACTTTAGTCCCATATGATACAACTCTTTTACTTGAACTACCAGGCTGAAATTGACATAAAAGCATATAGATTAGTCATAAAAAAATGGTAGTAATAACAAGTTGAAGTTATGAATAGACAGTTCTTACATTAATGATAGTCATTCCAGTTGTAGTGTTGGTGTAACATCCAAAACCAATATTTCATGGCCTCGTCTGTCCATCAGATGGTGGTGCAGATTCAGCACCTCTTCCCCTTGTTCTTTTAACCCCAACAGTAAGTTTTCTAGGAGCAGTTGCTGGAGGTGCATATGGAGATGCGCCCCTGCCAAATCTAGTGTTGTTTCCCCTTTCTCTACCACTGGTTGTGCTTGTATTAGTGTTGTTTCCCCTTCCTCTGCCACTGCTTATATTAGTTGCTGCAGATTCTTGAGTTGCTCGACTTCCTTGGCTTTGTTGAGTTGCTTAAGTTGACTGTTTACTTGTAGACTCTCCCATTCCACCCTAAAAAATTTCAATTATAACACATATAAATTAGCATTTGGAGTGAATAAAAAGGTGAAAAATATTACAACTTACCCTTGATTGGCAGGTAGACTTGTTATGGCCTGCTTGATGACATTTTGAACATGTCATCTTAACTCCTTGCTTAGAGAGCTTGCCATACTTCTTTTTCTTAGGTCCATTCTTGGCCTTCTTCTTTTCTTTTGGGGCTTGCCTGGCATTGGCTTTGGTGCAGGAGGCTCAATTACCATGTTATTAGTGTTAGTGCACATCTTCATGTCGGGGTTTGGTTCAAGAAAGTATTGATATGCCTTGAGAAATGTCTCCTTTCTATACCAGTGATCCACATAATTGTATGATTCTTCTTCTTGGTGATAGATTTCACATATTGCATGTGCACAAGGGATCCCTCTTAACTGCCAGGATCTACAAGTGCACGTTCTTCTCCTCAAGTTCACTATATATCTGTATTCATACTCATCAACCTCAAACCCATCAGTTTCAAACCACAAAACTTTGCATTTCCTAGAAAACTCCTTATTTTCTTCTAGAATCACCCTTGCCATAGGAGAAATGCCTGTAATCCATCCAAGTCTCTGCAAACTTTATCATATCAACATGTCTCCTAACTACTTTATGTCTAATATCCTCTAACATGCTAATAATTAACTTGTGCCTAGGTACTAATATCCAAGAATTAAAGGTTTCACATATATTATTTTCTATAATATCACATTTGGAGTGTTCAAGGAAAAAAGCTCTACACCAATACTCTTTGTTACACTTCAATAAGCTTTCACATATCTCTTTTCCAAGCTTTTCCAAAGTAGCCAGTTCTTCTTTCAACTTCACCTCACAACTAACCTTAGAACACCTCCATAATTGCTTTCTCATCTCCTCACCTCTCCAAGTGTAACGACCCGAACGGTCGTTTTGAGCTTTAGCGCGTCATTCAACAGTTTGAGGCCAAGAGCAGCTTCACTTCAGGTATTATAACTTGTACGCGTGGTTGGAATTGAATTCTGGGAAATTCGGAGTTGATTTGGAGAAAGAATTCTCATTTCGGAAGCTTTAAGTTGAAAGAATTGACTAAGATTGAATTTTTGAGTGAACGACCTCGGAATCAGGATTCGAAGGTTCCAGCAGGTTCGTATGATGATTTTAGACTTGGGCATATGTCCGGATCGGGTTTTGGAAGACCCGGGGAACGTTTCGGCACCTATTGTGGAAGTTGGCATTTTTGAAAGAATTTTATAAGTTTGGGTTGAAGTGCATATCAGTGTTATCGATGTCCGTTTGGGATTCCGAGTCTGGGAATAGCTCCATATGGTGATTTTGGTGTTGGGAGCGCGAACGGAAGTGAATTCGGAGGTCCGTGGGTCATTTTGGAGTCATTTGGCTAAAGTTAGAAATTTGAAGGTTTTTGAGAAGTTTGACCGAGAGTTGACTTTTTGATATCGGGGTCGGATTCTGATTCCGAAAGTTGGAGTAGGTCCGTAATATCGAATGTGACTTGTGTGCAAAATTTGAAGTCATTCCGGAATGATTTTGGTAAGGTTTGAGACACTTAGTCTCTTTTAAGGAAGCTTAAGTTGGAAAAGTCAATCGGAACTTGACTTATGTGTTAGAGGGATCGGATGTGAGTTCCGATGTTTCGGTTAGCTTCGGAAGGTGATTTATGACTTAGGAGCATGATCGGAAGGAGTTTTGGAGGTTCGTAGTAGATTTAGGCTTGAATTGGCAAAGTTGATATTTTTGGCGTTTTCTGGTTGATAGGTGAGATTTTGATATAGGGGTCGGAATGAAATTCCGTGAGTTGCAGTAGTTCAGTTGTGTCATTTGGGATGTGTGTGCAAAATTTCATGTCATTCGGACGTGGTTTGGTTGAGTTTTTGATCAAAAAAGTAATTTGGAAGATTTTGAAACTCTTAGGCTTGAATCCGATGCGAATTTGGTGTTGTGATGTTGTTTTGAGCGTTCCGAAGGTTGGAACAAGTTTGAATGATGTTATGGGATATGTTGGCATATTTAGTTGAGGTCCCAGTGGCCTCAGGTGAGTTTTGGGTGGTTAAACGGACTATTTCATCTTTAGAAAAATTGCAGATTTTTTTTAGCTTCAGATGTGCACCAGAAATTTCTGGTGCGAGGAGTCCAGTTTGGAAGCTCATATCTTGCAATCTATAAGGAATCAGAAAAATTGAAAAACAAGAAAGTTGTAGCCCTTTCATTCTAGTTTCCAGAAAGTTAAACCATTTATGATTTGGATATTCTATCAGAAAGTTATGATGGATCGAAGCATGGCTGATTGGAGCAATATTTGGACAGAATTTTCTGATGCACTTTAGAAGCTCATATCTCGGAATATATAAAGAGTTATATGGTGTACAACCTATCAAATGAAAGATCTTCGAGTGTAGTTTCTAAATCTTCAAAAACCGTTTGTCATTTGGGATATTTTCTACAAGGGATTATGGGCGTTTTTAACAGAAGGTGTAGCAGCAGGAGAAAATAGTAAGAGGATGTACAACCTGCACAGGAAGCAGGTACAACTCGATGAAGCCAGGGCAGATTGTTTTAAACACGAGTTTTACCATTTCTTTCATTCCTTTCATTTGGCTTGGACGATTTTGGAGAGCTCAAGGAGGGATTTTCACCAAGCAACATAGATTCGACGCGCGTGGAGGCCGATTTGAGGGGCAAAGGCGTTGCGAGCTAGAGATTTCGCCGGTTCGAGGTGAGTAATGATTGTAAATGATATTCTGAGGGTTTGAAACCCCGTATTTGCACATCGTAGTGCTATATTGAGGTGACTTGCACGCTGGATAGCGAGCGTGGGGTAGAGCACCGTTGGGGATTGTGACTTGGTCCGTCCCGATTGATGAATTTACTGCGTATTTGACTGAAATTTACTTGTTATCATCATAATTTGGGCTGATTGCCATATTTGGGCTTCGTCCAGCTATTTAAACCCTTCGGGGATTGTTGTTGATATTTCCTCACTGTTTTGAGTTTATACTTGAACTCAGTCATGTATTTTCCACTGTTTTTAAGACTCAGCCAAGTTTATTTTGCTTTAACACTTGAAATGATATTTCCAATAATATTTTGGGCTGAGCATCATGTTTTACTGTTGCCCGAGTGGCTTGTGTGATCTTTGACTGGGTAAGGCCGAGGGCCTGTATTGTGAGGATACTTTTGGATCGGGCTGCACGCCGCAACAGTGTTATACTGATATTGATATGAGGCCGAGGGCCTAGATTGATGCCGCGAGATGGCTTGTTATTGCGCGTGGTCCATAAGGGGCCCCTCCCGGAGTCTGTACACCCCCAATGAGCGCCGTCGACGATAAATATGGATCGGGCTGCACGCCGCAGCGATATATGGATCGGGCTGCACGCCGCAGCGGTACTGGTACTGTTCTATGTGTTTACTTTATTTCATTTGTCTGCCATTATCTGTTGTTTGTGCTACTTCGTGATATCTACCGGATTGCCTGACATCATCTGTTAATCGAGTGTGGTGCCCGAGGGGCAGACTTCTATGCTTATCTGCAATATTTGTTTTGCAATAATTTGCATGACTGTTGAAAAAGTCATTTTCAAAAGAGGTTTTTTAAACTGAGCTAAGATATTTTCTAAAGATTTCACAGCTTCACTACTTCTCTCAAAGGTTTTTACACTGCTTCTATACAGCATGATGATTTTCTTTACGTGATTTTTTACTACTCAGTTGTTATTTACCCTTATTACTCACTGAGTTGGAGTACTCACTTTACTCCCTGCACCTCGTGTGCAGATGCAGGTATTTGTTCACCCGGTAGCGGGTTTTGGGCTGGTCGAAGGCTAAGTTATCGAAGTTTAGCGAGGTGACTGCCAACGTTCGCAGCACCGCATTTCTCCCTTTTGTATATTAGTCTTATTTGAAATATTTTTCAGGCCTTGTAGTTGTAGTTATACTCTAATAGATGCTCGTGACTTGTGACACCCTAGTTTGGGCTGTGTTTGGGTTGTATTCCGCACTTAATAAAGAAATATCTGTTTAGACTGTGGTTATTTAATTATGTTAAAACTGTGCACCAATATTTAAATATTCTGAAAAGGCGAAATGGGATGGTTGTCTAGCCTTGTCTTCACGAGAGACGCCATCACGACCGTATCGGGGTTTGGGTCGTGACACTAAGTTTTTGACCAGTTAGACCATATGTGCCTAGCACACATTCGATGCTCACAATTTAGTAGTAGCTCTTGAATGCTTGGTACCAATCCCTACAAAACAGCAATGAATCAAACCGAATCCCAAAAAGTTGAGATGAAGTAGAAATTTAAAACAAAAAGTAGAGATGAGTTAGAACGCTAAACAAAAAGTTGAGATGAACTAGAAAGTTAAAACAAAAAGTAGAGATGAAGTAGAACTTTAAAACAGAAAGTAGAGATGAAGTAAAATACCTTTTGCATATCAGACATAACTATTAATCCAGCTCCATCTCCTAACTCCAAATCAGATATTAACTTGTTTATAAACCAACTCCAATATACTTTTGACTCATTGTCTATCACAGCCCATACAATGGGATACATTTGTTGATTCCTATTTTTCCTAATAGCTACCAACAATTCACCCTTACATGCTTCCTTTAGAAAACACCCATCAACTCCAATAATCTTCCTGCATCCTTCCAACTAACCTTTCTTCAATGCATCAAAGCAGACATAGAAATGTTTAAACAGATTCTTTCCAGGCTCTGAATTTCTGTCAGTTTTGACCAAGCAAGTGCTACTAGGATTGGTTTGTGTAATAATATCATTATAGTCACATAATCTAACAAACTCCATCTTCCAATCCCCCATAAACTTCCTAAGAACTATCTGTTTTGCCCTGTAATAGATGGTTCTACCAACATATAAACTAATTTGTCTCTAACAAATTCTTGTATTTCTTAGATCCTAATATATGGCTGAGAAGTGATCCTACCTCTGAATTTGCTAGCAATATATTTAGAATTACAAAGCTTGTTATTGTTCATTGGAGTGCACTTGTGAATAAGATGATACTTCTTAACTATAAAATTCCTAGAATCCCAGTCAAGACTTGCAAATAACTCCCACTGGCAAATCTTATATTTACATTGCACCCTCACCCTAGTTGGCTCATTAGGTTTGAGTTTCAATTGTGCATGATATTCAATAGCATAGTGAGTCATTGCCTTCCTAAATTGATTGACATTCTCAAATATTATGCCAAGTTCAAAAATAGCCACAATACAATCTGGATCATATCTTAACTTTGTACTCTTCTTTCTACTTGGCAAATCAACACCAATTTCAGCTTCCACTTCTAGCTCATCATTAGGATCATAACTATCAGCATAGTCCTCATCCCCCCTAATTTACCAGCATATTTGTTTGCCTTGTTCTTGCCAATATCTTCAAAACCTCTATCTATATTTCCTTCTTCTAGAGGCACTTCTACATGAACAATTGGTTTTTTCCTTCTTCTAGCCTTTAGGTTTGTTCTCTTTTCATTCCTGACAGCTATCAACTCCTCATCAGAATCACTATCATCTTCTTCTAGTACAACATCAAAATCCGAGTCACTACTACTCTCTAGATCTGAAATAGCACCATCAAGATCTATAACATCACCTTCTACGACCTCTTCCCTCCCCACACCACTTAAATCAGCAGAAGCATCTTTCCTAACAGCCTCCTCCCTCCTCACGCCATTTAAATCAGCATCAACATATTCCCTTACTTTAGTTTCAGCAGCAACATCTTCCCTCACTCCAGTTTCAGCAGCAACATCTTCCCTCACTTCAGTTTCAGCAGCAACATCTTCCCTCTTTTCTATGTTTGTTTCCCCAGATGTACCATTCACTTCCGTTACACCTATTTCTGGACCACCAATAAGTCCAGTAGGTGCCACATCATCCACTAACTCAGGGTCTAGAACAATATGCTGAATATACAAATGTATCCCATCTACATTTTCTAGGTTACACACAATATTAAATAAGAGTGCATCACTATCCACATAAACAAAATTCTTATTTTTTGGGTCTTGGTAATAGAAGCCACCCACTGTAGCATATCTCATTTTTTAGTGTAATATAATAGTTCCAGTATTAATAAGTGATCTCTGTCAATATTAGCTATTAACACCTCTTGTTCCCCCATATATTTCGAGTTATGGTCGGGTAAAATTACCACTATGGTAAAAATTAACAGCAATAAAGTCTGACATCACTATTTGTAATATTCCCAAATTTCTTTTAGAAAAACCCTAATTGTGGTCCCAAATCAGTCACAACTCGCACAGAAGTGCACCACTAAAATGACTATAATACAAAACACTAAAAAGACTTTCCCTTTCAGCACTTCAATGATGAGTATCAAGTGACACTTCAACATTTCAGCACCTCTTCCCGTGATATGGTTCTTCAAGCGCAGAAGGTAAATCGAACAAATATCAACCTATAACATTGATTACCACTGAATATCGAACGAAAACGAAGCAGAATCAATGGACATGCATCGCTTTGGACGGATTTTACTGGAATCGAATTTGGGACTTGGGATTTTTTTTGGTCGTTTGTCTTTAAGAATGTGTAAAAACGAGAGGGTTATTAGGAAGAGGGTAATCATATTTGGTTTTATCCGGCAAAGAAGTCTATGTGGCATTATAAAAAACGTGGAAATTTTTTATTGGTTACATTATCCATGCCTGCAGCGCCTAATAACACGCGTGAATTTTTTTTATAAGCATTGGTTAGACGTGTTAAAATGGTGCAGTAAAAATATAGTAAAAGTGTTCCGGTGAAAATTTCTGTATAATTATAGTGTCTGTCTATGTGGCTAAAATTTAAATAACATACGATAGAATACTAACACAATAAAGTGAAACAGGAAAGAGATCATAAATAGCAAAACAGAAATTTTTCAGTGTGACTTATGGTTTGTTCTTTTTACTTTTCTTCTTCCGAGTTCAAAACGCAGAGGTGCCCGTCTGTATAGCGAAAGTAGAGGAGAAATGGCTGCCGAAGTTGCTGACGAGACTTCAACATTCTTCGTTGCCGTACACGTCGGCGCCGGATATCACGCGCCGTCGAATGAGAAAGCTCTTCGTTCAGTCATGAAACGGGCATGCCTCGCCGCTGATTCTGTTCTCCGAAAGGTTCCTCTTCTCTCCCCACCCCTAAGAACAACAACCCTTCTCCCGAAAATTAGTAGTATTCATGAAAATTCAATTGGGTTTTTGCTATTCAGGGTCCAGGTGGATGTATAGACGCTGTAACGGCCGCGATTCAAGTCTTAGAGGTACGTTTTTTTTAAAATGCTTAATGAATGGAGTTAAGTTATATACGTGATTTTTCTTACACTAGCAATGAATTTTAACCTGTGATAGAAGGTAAGTTACCATTCTAATCAGATTACCAGTTCTGCTTATTAAGAGATATACAATAAATGACCCGGTTGTATAAATATTTAATGCTCTGTCAATGCACTGAATTTAAACTCTGAATGGAATGGGTAGGCATAGCAGAATAGATGTAGAAGATTCTTCTAGTAGAATGCAACTAGTTTGGGTTTAAGATGTAGGTAGATTGACTTCATAAACAAATATGTAGGTACAACAACAATAACAACATACCCAGTATTATCCCACACTCTGGAGTCTGGGGAGGGTAGTGTGTGCGCAGACCTTACCCCTACCTTGTGAGGATAGAGGGGCTGTTTCCAATAGACCCTCGGCTCAGGAAAGCAAGATTGATGAAATTTGAGTATATATTTTTTGATAACCCAAATGTTACCTTCTTGAAAACTTGGTGGGAGCAATTCCTCCATAAATTTTGAAATCTTTGAAAATAGTTTGGTGTTTTAGGGGTCTAAGGATAAGTTATCATTCAAAAGATGATCAGTAGAATGCAAAAAGTTTGTATCTTTACGTGAGATGAGTCCACTGTCCACTGTGTTCAAATTATGTCGACTTTGTTTTGTAAAGTCATGGAGTTTTGGTTTTTCAGCTATGAAGAAATAAATTTTCGTTCAAAAGATGATCAGCAAAATGCAAAAAGGTAGCATTTTTGCGTGCTATATACCTGAGTTACAGTGTCTGGACGTTGATTATAAAGTCAGCGTAACTCACTTGTCACTTGAGATTTCCTGGAGGATTAGATGCCTATTCAGTGGGCTATTGAAACATATTGAGTGATCAACTTTGTTTTTAGTGTTTAACTTTGGAATGTTTTAGCCTTTGTAGGATTGGTATAATTTTGACGTTTAATGGAGGGAACAAAAGAGTACTTGTAACTTCAATGTTTACTGAAAACATGATGCCGTTGTTATATTCCTTACAGGATGATCCTAACACAAATGCTGGTCGAGGTTCAAATTTGACTGAAGATGGTCATGTTGAGTGTGATGCCAGCATCATGGATGGTGATTCTGGCACATTTGGTGCTGTAGGTGCAGTGCCAGGTATTCTTAGAGCAGATGCATGCACTTTTTGCTCGAACAAATCATCCATTGACTACTTCTTTTTGGGGTTTACTTGTTATTTTAACCTTTCGTATTCATACCCCTAGTTCATTGTTGCTTCTGTTTTGGTTTACTCTTGCTTTATCTTCTGTGAAGTTAATGTTACCAGGTGTGAGAAATTCCATTCAGATTGCAGCTTTGTTGGTCAAGGAACAGATGTCTGGTTCACCACTTCTGGGACGAATATCTCCAATGTATGATTACTGGTGATATATAGATATGTTTTTTTCTCTAACAGTAATTTAAAAGAAGATCAATTAGCTTACTCCGTCCATCACATCTTATGTGACGAGATTTGGCTAGAAACGAAGTTTAACGAACAAAGAAGAACATATGCACAAGCTAAATATATGCAAAGTACCAAAATTGTTCTTAAAGCCAACAAGTAAATGTGAGGTGGTGAGAGTTTCGCATATCCTTTATTTTGATGAAGTAATAGAGTTTCATTAAAGGCATCAAGAAGATGCAAACAAATATTACTAAAGGGTAAGAAGTGACTGCTCAGATACACAGATTAATCTATAACTAAAGAGCAGACACCTTCCAAAAGTTGTTCACAGCTAGATACAGGGGCTTGGTCAAGCCAGCTAAATAAATCCACTAAACACTTAGCTTTAGTTCCACATGTCCTTTATTATTTCTCTCTCCTAATAAAAATGTGAATTTTTTATCAAGTGGGACTCAACAGGTCATGTCATTAAGAGTTAAAGACTAGAAGGAAAAGTGCGCCACATAAAATGGGACCAGAGTGAGTATCTTTTTCTATTTGGCACAGTTCCGTCCCAGAAAGATTTGCACCTCTTTGAATATGTACATTCTCATTTTATCCTTTAGTGAGATGCTCTTGTAAGTGACAAAATTTGTTGTGGGCTCTTGGAAAAGTGTGACATGATTTCTTAAGCTCCGTGTCCCGTCAAATGGCGCCAAACAAATTTTGAGTGAAGCTTTTATTTTTTGATTGATCTCCTTGCATTTTGCTTTTAACTGTTTTTTCGTCCTACTGTCATTTTCTGATGTAGCTTTTCTCCCTCCCCACCTCATCCTCCAGCCCTCAAAAATTGCCTTTCTTATTCAGGTTTTTGGTTGGTGAAGGTGCTCGTACATGGGCAATGTCCAGGGGCATTGTTTCTCCATCAACTGTGTCAGAGGCTGAAGAGGTAGTATTTTCTTGTTTCATGATAGGTTTTTATTTGCTGTAACCATTCATAAACACCATTTCTATGCTTGTAGTTAATTGAATTCGTGCTACTTCCCGCTAATTTGGAAAATGACATGAACATTTTTGTCTGATATGAAACCTGGAGAACGCTTAAATTGAATCAAAATCGTGAAAATGCTGGCAGTTTGTTTCGGATTTCATTTCAGGTAGTTTGCAAAACTTTTGCTACTTCTGTGTAGCTTCTTGTGTGTGTCTTTTGAGTGTTGACCTTTTGCTTGCATCTACTATCGCCATATATTGTGCCTCATTCCCATGTCAACACCTAATAATTTGTCTCTTCTTAGTTCTTCCTTCCCTACTTCCGTTTGTTCGTATAATTCGCTGAGCCCTCTCCTTCTTCCTGGTTAAGTATCCATAGATGCAACAACCGCCCTTTTTTCCTTTTGGCCTAGAGATAGATGTATTGCGAGGCAAAAACTGGTATATACATGCTGTTTGCTGATGTTTCTCTGAACTAAGGGCATCAATGATGGTTATTTAACAGCATTGGAGGTCTATATTTAGTTAGAAGGGTGGTCTCTGTCCATTTTAAACTAGCTGGATAGGTCCTTGTTGTTAACTCTAAACGTAAACTTGACAATCTTCTGTTCAGAAAAGTTAAATTTGCTCTAAATATGGAATGTGGAATAATGTAGCTTGTTTTGTGGAGACAGTGGCTTGTGACTGAGAGGGCCAGAACCCAATGGAAAAGGTACAAAGGGATGCTTGATGACGCCAAGGATGTTAATGATGCTTCTGCCACTAAGATGGCACACCCTAAGGATTCTGGTACAGTATCAGGTATTTCACCACAGTCCATGCCCTTTTCAATTTATAAGCTGTTAAATACATAATTATGTAACAATTTAAGCTTTTAGATAATGTGGTCACACATTTTCAAAATGAGGCCACAATATTCTCTGATTTCTTTACAATCATTGGTTATCATGCTGCAAGGAAGACTAATAAATGATTCCGTTAGTTACACACCCCCCCTCCCCATCCACCCCAAAAAAAGGAAGGAAATCTTAATAATTTGTATGGTTAGAATCTTTGCATGCATAATGTTGCATATTCTAGTATAAGAAGTCTTACATCAATATACACTTTGTAGGCTGTGACAGAGGTTGTCCATTGCATCATTTACTGTCAGATTAGGAGAATATTTGTTACAGTTGTACAACAGCATTAGGGAAGATATATTTCTGTAAATAGCTGAGATATTTTTTCCATATTTATCATAGGAAGATCAGATCTAGGGGTGTGCATTCGATTTATCGATTCGATTTTGACCCTTATCGATAATTACTTATCGATTATCGATTTGTACATATGCTTATCGTTATCGTTTCAATAAGGTTTCGATTTTTTCGATTTCGATTTATCGATTTTGGGGGCTTATCGATTCGATTATCGATTACACCAATAAGAAAATTTGCGGAATTCCACGGAAATTATATCGCTATAAACGCGCCTAACTAATATGGACAAAAAGAAGCTAAAATAAGATGAACACCATTTATAATATAAAAATTGTGTCAACAAGCACATGCAACAAAACTAAAGTAAGGGATCAAATGTATGCCACCAACACTCCAACGGTATAAAAAAAACAAAACAAAACAAAACACATCATCACGGCTAATTCTGTTTTCCATTAATTTGAACTTCATTCCCTTGATCTTTAAATATGATCATTCCTTAAATGTGGTAGAGGAAATAAT
Organism: Nicotiana attenuata; assembly: GCF_001879085.1. Classification (NCBI taxonomy): domain Eukaryota; kingdom Viridiplantae; phylum Streptophyta; class Magnoliopsida; order Solanales; family Solanaceae; genus Nicotiana; species Nicotiana attenuata. The sequence goes on from NW_017672881.1 coordinate 60,028, forward strand.
AGGGTAAGGGATTTAGGGTAAAGCAAAGGGTATAGATTAGGAAAAATAATATTGTATAGCCGCTTTCAAAATAGTAGCGGAATATATATACATTATGTATGTTATATTAATCTACACAAATAGGTAATTACTCATTTAACAAGTGTCTACAGTCTAGGGGTGTGCATTTGATTTATCGATTCGATTTTGACCCTTATCGATAATTACTTATCGATTATCGATTTGTACATATGCTTATCGTTATCGTTTCAATAAGGTTTCGATTTTTTCGATTTCGATTTCGATAACAAATAATCGATTCGATTTATCGATAAACCGATTTGAATGCACACCACTAGTGATGTGTCTGAGTACGGCTAAGCCCTAAGGAGATATGGGAAGCAATCCAACAAACCTACTCAAAGGTAAATGATGCAGCCCGAGTCTATGAACTTAAGACGAAGGTTACAGCCATGAAGCAAGGGGCACGATCAGTCACTGAATATGCCAATCTCTTGCAAGGACTGTGGCAAGAGATTGATCACTACCAATGCATTCAGATGCGATGCCCAGAAGATGCAGTAACCTTGAAGCGCTTTATAGAAAGGGAACGCACATATGACTTCCTTGCTGGACTTAATGTTGAACTTGATCCGGTATGGGTACAAATATTGGGAAAAGAGGAACTTCCATCACTGGATGAAGCAGTCTCAATAGTACGGGCTGAAGAAGGGCATAAGAGTGTTATGCTTGACACTCAAGCCAGAGAAGGATCAGCACTTGTTGCAAAGGGGGCTGGGCAGAAGGAGAATAGCATGTTACAGCCATCGGACAATTCTACCCAGCCAACAAATGCTTCAAAACTATTCAATAGAGATTCCCTCTATTGCATCTACTGTAAGAAGCATCGCCACACAAGAGAGAGATGCTGGAAGCTGAACGGCAAACCACAGAACAATAACCATAGGGGCGAGAATGGGAGACAGGCTTATGTTGCAAGCACTCACCAAAATGACTTAGATAATTCTGCTAAGTCAAATCCGGAGATCAGTCAAGAAGATATTGAAAGGCTGAAAGGTTTGCTTAGTTCTTTAGACAAAAGTAATCCAGCCGAGACAGGTACATGTTCTCTATCATTCTCAGGTATCTCCTCTTTGTTGTACTGCTAATGTCATGACAAGTAGTTCCTTCCCCTGGATAGTTGATTCTGGAGCAACAGACCACATGACCTCTTTCTTCTAGATACTTTTCGTCCTATACCCCTTGCCTAAGCCATAGAAAAATCACCATTGTTGATGGTTCTTTCGCTACTGTAGCCGGATATGGAGACGTTCGCTTAAATTCTCTATGCCTTAAAAATGTGCTTCATGTTCCAAAATTGTTTGCTAATCTTATTTCAATTCAAAAGGTTACTCAAGATTTTAATTGCCGAGTAATTTTTCTCCCTTCTTATTGTATTTTCCAGGAACAGGAAACCAAGAAGATGATTGGGCTTGCTACAGTCAGAAACGGGCTCTATTACTTGGAAAACCTGAACCTAAAGAATGAAGCTTCGAATTCTCTCCCTCGCTCCTTCATATCTGAGTCAGTCATGTCTAGTGAAGAAAGAATTTGGCTTTATCATCGTCGTTTGGGTCATCCTTCTTTTCAAATTGTCAAGATTATGTTCCCTTTATTGTTTAAGGGTTTAACAGTAGAGTCTTTTCATTGCAATGATTGTGAACTAGCCAAACATAGGCGTGTTTCTTTTTCTGTCAGTAATAAAAGAAGTATGTTTCCGTTTGATCTCATTCATAGTGACATTTGGGGGCCATCTACAGTTTCAAATATTTCCGGTGCTAAATGGTTTGTATCTTTTATTGATGATTGCACTCGGGTAACATGGGTTTATTTATTGAAAAACAAATCCGATGTGAGCTATGTCTTCCCCAATTTTGCCAACATGATCAAGACCCAATTTAACACCCCAATCAAAAGATTTCGTTCAGACAATGCCCGAGACTACTTTAACCAAATGATGTCCTCATTCTTCAAAAATGAGGGTATCATCCATGAGTTGTCTTGTGTCTAACACACCCCAACAAAATGGGTGGCTGAACGAAAAATGGGTCATCTTCTCAGTATAACCAGATCATTGTTGTTTCACAAGAATGTTCCTAAAAACTATTGGGGGGAAGCCATTCTAACTGCTACCTATCTCAGCAATCGAGTTCCATCAAAAGTTCTAAGCTTGAAATCACCAATCGACACCTTGAGAAGTTTCTTTCCTAACTTCTATGTCTCTGAGAACGTAACACCAAGAGTATTTGGTTGTGTTGCCTATGTCCATATCCATTCAAATAATAGAGGAAAGTTAGACCCACGTGCAACCAAGTCTGTTTTTATTGGCTACTCATCAACACAAAAGTGTTATCACCCACAACTAGAAAATTCTTTGTCTCAGCCGATGTCACTTTTGTAGAGTCTGAGTCTTTCTTTAGCACCTCCTATCTTCAGGGGGAGACTAAGAATGAAGATAGTCCCAAAGATGTGTTCATTTTAGATATTGCCGAGTCATCTAAAAATGAAGTGACAGTTGAGTCTCCAGGTCCCATTGAACCTTCCGTTGAGACTCCAGATCCCACAGAGTCTCCAGATCATCAGAATGAAGAGAGAACTCAAAGTGACATTCAACCACCTCTTCAGGTTTACTCCAGAAGAAAAGAGCGAGTACATCCACCAGCTCAAGCCCAATCATCGAATCTGGCTCCTGTTCCAAGTTCAGAATATGTTCCAGAATCTTTGAACAATCAAGAACAACCCTCAGACCAAGTAGATGACCTAAACCTACCCATTGCCCTTAGAAAAGGAACCAGAAATTGTACAAAACATCCCTTGTCACTCATGACCTATCAAAATCTCTCACCGAGCCATAAAGCCTTCCTTAGTAACCTTCACTCAATACCTATTCCAAAAAACTTGTCAGAAGCATTAGCAGACAAGAAATGGAAGGATGCCATGAGAGTTGAAATGGAGGCACTAGAGCAAAATAGAACATGGGAGTTGGTTGAGTTACCGAAAGGGAAAAAATTAGTAGGTTGTCGCTGGGTGTTCACAGTGAAGTACAATTCTGATGGATCCATGGAGAGATACAAAGCAAGATTAGTTGCCAAAGGGTATACACAAACCTATGGCACAGACTATCTTGAATCATTTGCTCCGGTGGCAAAGATGAACACGGTAAGAATCTTACTCTCACTAGCTGCCATTTTTGGATGGACTTTGCAGCAATTCGATGTGAAGAATGCTTTTCTCCATGGAGAATTGGAGGAGGAGATATATATGGAGGTCCCGTCGGGATTTGAGTCTAAGGCAAGAAAGGTATGCAGGCTTAAAAAGGATCTCTATGGACTCAAACAATCGCCACGAGCGTGGTTTGGAAGATTTGCAAAGGTAATGATCACACTAGGGTATATGCAGAGTCAAGGGGATCATACTTTGTTTGTGAGACATTCAGGAAATGGAAAAACAACGGCCCTACTGGTATATGTAGATGATATCATAGTCATCGGAGATGATGAAGATGGTATACAATATCTAAAAGAATGTCTGCTTAAAGAGTTTGACATCAAGGAACTTAGGAAGTTAAAATACTTCCTAGGAATTGAGGTAGCCCATTCTAAACAAGGCATATTTGTTTCACAACAAAAATATGTCTATGATTTGCTAAAGGTGACCGGAAAATTGGGGTGTAAACCAGCAGCTACACCTATTGAGTACAATCACAGGCTAACTGAAGCATCAGAAGATCTATCCGTGGATAGAGGGTCATATCAACGACTTGTTGAAAGGTTAATTTACCTATCCCACACTAGACCTGATATAGGCTATGCCGTGAGCGTGGTGAGCCAGTTTATGCACAATCCGAAGGAAGTCCACCTAAGAGCAGCACATAGAATACTAGAGTATCTGAAAGGGACGCCTGGAAGAGGACTTTTATTCAAAAGGGGTGACACCTTGACTATAGAAGCTTATACAGATGCGGACTACGCTGGGTCGCTAGTCGACAGGAAGTCAACCTTAGGGTATTGCACTTTCTTGGGGGGTAATCTGGTGACATGGAGAAGTAAAAAACAGAATGTTGTAGCAAGGTCAAGTGCTGAATCAGAGTTCAGAGCTATGGCATTGGGTGTTTGTGAGCTATTGTGGCTAAAAATAATTCTTGAAGACCTGAAAGTAAAGTGGGAGGCACCTATGAAACTATATTGTGATAAAAAGTCAGCAATTAGTATAGCCCATAACCAAGTGCAGCATGATCGGACGAAGCACATTGAAGTTGATCGACACTTTGTCAAAGAAAAATTAGATAGTGGGTTGATTTGTACTCCATTTGTGTCTTCCAAGGATCAACTAGCGGACATTCTCACAAAAGGACTACAAAGCAGCACTTTTGAAGGACTTGTTACCAAGCTGGGAATGCAAGATATCCATTCACCAGCTTGAGGGGGAGTGTCAGATTAGGAGAATATTTGTTACAGCTGTACAACAGCATTAGGGAAGATATATTTCTGTAAATAGCTGAGATATTTTTTCCATATTTATCATAGGAAGATCAGATCCGATCTGTATCCTTGATTTGTAGAGATATCCCTAGCTAGCTTTATTTGTAATCTCTGTATATAAACCCCTAGTCTGTACATTATGAAGATGAGAAAGACAATATACTTTTTTCTTCTCCTTTTAACATTTACATTTTTCTTGTGCTTTAGGCTGCTAGACAACTACACAACGGTTTGAACTATATTGTTCTTAAAATATGATGTAGCTTAGAAAAGATTGTAGTATCTTTATCATTGGTTTTCATTTACTTTTTATCTATTAGTTAGAAATAAAGTTTTTTCTATCAAATAATAATCATATCTTTTAGCTGGACATAGGGTTCTAACTTGTTTAGAACTCCCTATTTTGTAAATAGGATGATAGGATCTAAGGTAATTTATTAGACAACCTTGAATAATTAAAATCCCTCTCCTTTTTCGGTCTGTCTCTTTCTGTAATTCCTCCCTCCCTCTGTCTCTCTCTCTCAATCTTCTTTTCTTATATTTGTATTCTTTTTCTTGTTTCTCTCTTTGATCTCCTTTCCTTGTCCCTTCCTCATTTATTCACCTTCCCTTTTTCTCTCCACCCTTCTTGGTAATACATCATCGTATAAGTTCATATTTTCAAATAAAAGAAATTCTCAAATGGAATGAGTTGGCCAGAAGACATCTCTTTTTGATTGAGCATTGATATCTAATCAATGACTGTTAATTTTCTTGAAAACTTTCAGATACTCCAGAAGTAGATAATCAATCAAGAGGAAATGGAGGAAGAAATCAGATCTCAATCCTGGGTGCATTAGACGAAGACTTTATTTCTGACACAGTTGGAGTTATCTGTGTCGATACAGAAGGACATATAGCTTGTGGGTCCTCAAGTGGTGGTATAGCTTTGAAGGTGATATTCTGAAAATGCTCTTACATTTTAAATTATACATGTGAGCATTTCATGCTCTTGTCCCAAACCATCTTTTGATTAGGGTGGTCAACTCTCTGTCTGTGTGGCTTGGTGGAGGGTGTGTAGGATCTTATGATTGATCTTGCTGTATCGGCAGTAGTTTCTACATTTGGGGACAGTGTGTCAGAATTTGTTTTACTTTTTGCAAAAGGGAGAAGTGTTAATACTGTCACTATGCAGTTGAAAGGTTGTAATTGAATACAATGATGGTTCTGGAATAGAATGGTTAGGTTAAAAATTGTATTGGCCCGTGTAATAGATAAATTTACTCACGAAGTATTTGTCTCAGCAAGATGAATATTTTCAATATATCTGGGGCAACTTCTTTCTTTCTCCTTGTCCATCTCATTCCGCCTCTCTGTAGCTTTTATATGAGCTGCTGGAACTCTTTTATAATTTAGCAAGGGCAAAACATTCATATAGGACTTGAGTAGTGTGTGCAGGAACAGCCGTTTGTTCCTCAAGTCTCAAGATCCTTTGGACCTTTGCTGTTTATCTGTCTTTTCTCCTCTTCAAGGGGGTGTATCTCTATAGCAACAGATGGTGATGGCGGGCACAGAATGCTTCTTGTATTTGCAAGCCGGCCATGGGATTTACTAGTTGGATAGTTGAAAAACATTGTGTAGCTCAGTGTTTTGGTGGTTTTGAATATCTTATCTTATGATTTAACTCGAATAATTCATTCCCGTCATGCTTTACCTTTTGAATGCTTGGAAGTGATTGTCATCTTACTACTTTCCACTCCTCTGTAATTCCTGAGTTCCTTTATTTCTTGACTTTTTACTTTGCTTCTGATTAACTGATTTGGAAGGCTTATTAGGGAAGTATTTTTTTTAGGCAACCACCATGCTTGCAAAAGTGTCTTAACATTGTAGTATATTTTCAAACAGCTAACAGGAATATCTCCGTCTTCTTTGACCGTTGGATCTTATTTTCTTCAGTTTTTATTACCAAAGTTTTCATTTAATTCAAGCTTTTTTGTATGTACAAGGCCAGTAGCCCATTTTGTCTCCTACTCTGAAAATCTGTGGCAGATAAATTCATTGGATTACTGTTCTTACTTCCCTGGAGCTTATAACAGGTTGGTGGACGTGTGGGTCTAGCGGCAATGTATGGTTCTGGTTGTTGGGCGTCTTCAAAGGGACCTTTCGGCGCTCCTTTTATAGTTGGATGTTGTGTCAGTGGTTCTGGAGAGCACCTAATGAGAGGATTTGCTGCTCGGGAATGCTGTGTTTCGTCAGCACTGTGTGTTTGACACTGCTACTTCTGTTTTTCTCTATCTATTTCCCCTACTGAGAGCGATCGAGCAATAAGTTTGAGTTATGTTTTTTCCAGAAACCATTAAAGAATTATTAACCTGAAATCCGATCTGATTTATTGCGCAGGTCTCAAGCTGGGCCATCTTCTGCCTGTAAGAAAGTTTTACAGTCTGCTGTTCGGGAGAATAGTCAGTGTGGCACTGAAAGTAGTGCTGGCTTCCTGCTAGTTCAAGCAGAATCTCCTAGAATGGTAACACCATTCTCAAGATATTGTTATTTTTTTTTTCTGTTCTACCCTTGTTAAATCTAGGAACCTATCATTCCAATACCCTTAGCTATTAATTTTCCATAGATTGCGGGTGGTTTGGCTAGGATGGATGCTGTTGAGATTGCAGCTGTTTATTCATCGTCTTCTTTTGGAATAGGTTATTTTGGCAGCTCAATGGAGAGGCCCAAGGTATATTTTCAATTCTTGTGTATTATATTTGGTGGTACTTATTTACTATTGAAACTAATGGTCAAGAATCAGTAGTTGAACAGTTGTTATTCTCTCTTCTTGTTCTTCTTCTTATTCTTCTTTGTTCAACTATAGCGAAATAGTTAATTATGGTTTTTGAAGAGTGTGATTACCCTAGATATAGTTTGGTGTTCTTCTTTGTTCATTTATAAAAGTTAGAAGCATGTGTAAAAGACCAAGTGACCAACTAAGAAATTTGTGCCCAAGTTTGGGACAGAAAGTTACAGTCCACAATATAATTAAAAATCTTTGAACAACATATTTCTACTTTTATAAGTCAAGATTTGTCATTGATTCGAGGTAAACTACTTTTTAAAGAGAAAAACAAATAGAAGTTGATACAGAAACCCTGTCTAGTTTCAACACTTCCTGGAGTCATGGTAGCTTTTGCTTTGTCAAAGTGCAGTAGTATCAAGATTAGCAGCTAACATTTGTGCCTGAATCAACATGACAGATAGCCTTATGCGTTCTAAAGAATTGGTACAATTTGTTTAGCAAAGGGGCCATATTCCATGCTTATGACTAACTAAATTCATCTGGTGAAGAGAACCTTTCATTTATATGGATCTCATACGCTTCCAAGCATCATCACTCAGCGAACTTAGAGGAATCTTCAATGGTACATTGGTGTCGTCCTCATTTTGATTAAACCATGTTGTACAGGTTTCAGTGCTTAGGAGTACAAAGAAGCATGGTAAAACTGCAATAGGTGAGTTTGCAGCACGAGTCAGTCTTTCAGCCAAGAAATTGTAGAGTTGCAGCCGTAAAACAGTAAATGGCGATAGGAATGGTAACCTTCCTCTTCAATGGCATCATCATGTGGACTTGCTATCGTATCATCTGAATAGTGAGGACTAAAGTGCATTATCCTTAAAGTTGGGGAATTTATTTTATCTGGAGTTTTTTTGCATAAAATATCGGGGAATTTGATTTGTATACTCCCAAAACCACATTTTAGACAGATAACCAAAGATGTAATTTACTTAAATTGCACCAACTAGCTCCCTGAAATCCATTTATATGGATCTCATACACTTCTAAGCATCATTGAAGCTAGAGGAATCTGTGATTAAAACATGTTAGTTGTAAAGGTTTCAGTGCTCAGGAGTACAAAGCAGCATGGTAAAACAGATAATAATATAATAGTATTATCACCACAAAAGAATAACCTATTATTGATATTAATATTACAAAACCATATTTTGCGAACTGATGTTGTCGTATTATTTAGACTTGTGAACTGTTGTTCTTTTCCTAGGAATTACAATAATATAATAGTATTATCACCAAAAAAGAATAATCTATTATTGATATTAATATTACAAAACCATATTTTACGAACTGACGTTGTCGTATTATTTAGACTTGTGAACTGTTGTTCTTTTCCTAGGAATTACACATACGTAGCATAGCTAATTCACCTCCTTTCCGAATAACTATGATCACCTCCAATCCCAATTATCTTTATATCATATTATAAATACAAACTTCTTTCTAGTCACTTTGTATTCATTCCCCAATTGTCACTCTGTATATAAGGTGGTCGCTAAGTTTGTTGGTCTTTCTTTTAGGCTCAGAATCACAACCAAGCCTCTATTAATTCATCAACTATGATTTAGTTTGTCTCGGAAAATCTCACCCTCATTGCCCTACGGCTGCAACAAGTCTTCCTTAACCTGGTTGCTAGAGTTACGATTAACGGTTTTTTCTTCTGACATGCGCTGGTAGCGGTGCAAAGAGTGTGACTCTGAATGGCATTCTGGGACAGTGGCAGAGCCATATTGTCGGGACAGGGGCTAAATTTGAATCTCTTTTTATTCTGTGAAATTAGGATAGACATTTTTTTTTTAATCTAAGGAGAAATTGTTGAATCCCTTTGATAAGAGAGAAGCTCCTAGTCTAGCAATAAATGTGGCTGGAAAGTTGCTTTAAGTTGCAGCGACACTTTGTAAATTCCTTATACATTGGCGCAACAATAAAAATTGACGTTGTGTGACTGTAAATCTATAGGAATAACATTGAATCTCTTTGACATGAGCAAGGCTTCTAGTCTAGGGAAATGCCGCGGCTCGAAAGTTGCTTTTAAATGTAGGCTTGAATTTCAGGTAAGGCCATTTCTTCAATCCCTTATTTTAGTCTGAAGAGGAGTCTTAGCGCAACGATAAGAATTGTCAGTGACCTGACCAGAAGGTTACGAGTTCAAAATCGGGAAAATAATCACTTATAAAAAGGCAAAAAAAAACATAAGTAGGCATTATCCAAAATTTTGCGCATAGCGGGAGCTTAATATATCGTATTATCTTGTTTATTTAAATCCTGACAGAGTGATAATATCTTAAATGTCATAGGGGAACCCAAAACGTGTCTACTTTAAATTGTTGTATCGGATCTATTCCCTCTAGCCATGACTCAAGATAAACTTCCGTACTTAGTCTATTAAGATTCTTTCAGAAAGATGATTCTTATTCTTAACAAATGCTGTGGTTCATTTGGCAATATTTAAAGCAAGAAAGAACGAAATATGAATATTCTTTCACAGTTTAAGCATTATAGATAACGACCTGATGAATTTTAGAAATAAAAGTTTCTCTTTACTTCCTTAGTACCTTTCTTTTTTGTAAAATAAAATAGAAATGAACAAGATTTTTTTAGGAAACGTTTCTGAACTCGTAGTCCAATGAAGAGGAAATAAAATTATATAGATGGGATTAAAATCTAATTCTCCATATATAGCAAAAGCAAAATAATTTTCATTTATTAAAAAATTAAATATATAAGCTTAAAGAGCGAAGCTTGCTAACGTCTCAAGAAAGTATTCCCTCGTTGCCTAACCTATAACTAGAAAATACTACCTTTTCGAACTGACCCTACTAATAAACATCGAACTGACCCTACTAATAAACATTCCAATCAACTTATATACTAATAGAAAAAAGTTAGAAAATTAATGGGTCTTGAAAACTAAAACTTAAAAATTTGAAAAATAAAAACCCTACCAAACTTTCGAGAAGAGGAAAACATATTTAGGAAACAAAAGAAATGGAAGAAAAAGCAACCCATTTATTAGTAGGAATGGGATTTCCATCAGCTCATCAGCTTGATCTATAAATACTTACTAAAACCCTATTAGCAAATTAAAAACAACTCATCACTATCACCATTTTAGGGTTTAACAACTATAGTTCTTCATCACAGAACAACTAAAGTTTTCAGCTACGTACAATTTTGCTTCCGTTCTTTCAGCTATTGCTTCTTTTTCTGTTTCATCATATCCATCATCCGTCAATATTTGATTAGCAGTGCAATGGCAGAAAACTCTTTTTCTCATCGTTCGATGGGTAATCGGTTTCACCCGACGGAAAGAGAAGTGTTGAAGTATCTTGTAGGGTCAATGGCGGCTCCATAAAGTTTGTGGCCTAAAGCGAAATTTAATATGAGACCTTATACTTTTTTATTAGTATATATACACACATATACAAAAAAAAAAAAAAAAGATAGTGTTGCCATTTTTTTTTAAACTTGTTATTTATAGTATAATATACTTAAATGATGAAACCTTTAACTTCACATAGTAGTATTATCATTTATATTAGTAAGTGGTAACTTAAATAAATTGGATGTAAGACATGTATTTTCAATATGTTACCTTTGATTTTGTTGTAAAAATAAATTTACTAATATTAAGATCTAAGAAATTTAATTCAAAGTTTTAAAATATTTTTAGTGTTAAAGAGTAGATAGTCTTTATTTCATTATTTCTTTTGTCCAAGGTTTATTGTATTTTTTTTTTTCAAACTTTAATATTGTCTAACTTGAAATAAAATCATAAAATCCATTATCAAAAATTTTTTGGGGATCTAAATTAAAGTTTTACTAGTCTCCTAATCGAGCCACATGTCCATCCCCTGCTATTCTCAATCAAATTTTATAGAGTCTCAATTAAGATAAGACAACAATCAGTGAATGTATTATTTAGTTACCAAATGTGAATGAAGCTGTTGAATAACACGTTCATAGGCAGTGGTCTATAAATAATTGTTGATCATTAATGAGAGCGGCTCAACGGAACTAGTGGCTTAAAACTAAAATATATTAAAAGACCCTGAAATTTCTTTCATAATATCCATATAATATTGAGACAAAAAAAGTGGTGAGAGAACAACGTATATGTGGGTTAGGCGTAAGTCATATGGTATTGAATTCCCTATAAAAAAGATATAGCGTTTAATGAAAATGGTAAAAGGATTGAGCCTATTATCGATCGTATTTTAACCTTACGATAATTGTCTCTGGGATTTCTTAGTTAAAAAAATGAGATACAAAAGATTTTGAATACAGATATGAGGATCTATCAAATGTGACAAAAAGGAATAGCTAATTTAGATAATTTAATTTTAAATTAGAAAGTAAAATAGTAAAAAATATGAAAAAAGAAAGAAAGAAAAATAGAATTGATGAGAAGATAAATATATTATTTAATTTAGTGAGAGAAAAGTTTTATGCTATTAACTCATTCAATCCTACATCTATCAAATTTAAATAAATATTAGAATTTAAAATATTTTATCAATAATTGTATAAATATAAATTACATATATTATATAATGATATAGTAGTACTTTATATTTTTGGGGCCTTAAATATTGGGAAACTTACACAAATGTCCCAAATAAATCTCAACTTACCAACCTCTAGCCATTAGTCATAGACTTACCAAAACTAGCCAACAAAAATTGAAAAACCAAATAATAGGGTTCTTTCTCTCAAAGAATCACATGCAAAAATCACCTTCCATATTTTTAAGCGTGATTAGCAACATTAGACACAAGACGGAAAGGAAATTTCATGGACGGGGTAGCAAATAAGGTGATGAAATACAAAAATCTATACAATATTCCAAAAATCTAAACAAAAAAGGAACTTTTTCGATGGGTATAGTTGAAATTCATTGAAAATATATAAATAAGTCAATATACAAAATTTGAGGAAGATTGGAGGTGATTTGGACTGGTTTTGTATCAAAATTCGTAATTAAATCGAGTTCAAAAAAGTCTTCTGCGACACATGTATCAAACATGTATCACGCATGTATCACACACACAGGTATACATGGATATACATGTCATACACAATTGATACAAATATGATACATATGTGATACACAAATGATACACAGTGTGATACAAATATCATTTTTTTTTCATGTTCAGCTTTTACCTCGAATTTTCAATTCAAACCACCTCAAAACTTCACCAAATCATCCCAAAACTGAGATTCAAGCTCCTTAAGTTGTGCCCAATCTATTATAATAACACCCACTCAAAACAAAGCAAAAATTTAATATTTTTTTGCTACAAATAGCTAATTGGCTAATTTGGCTAATATTAGTAATATTTTATCAATTGACCAATTTTTATAATGAGCTACTTATAAATGGACATAGCTGGTAATTTCCCTTAAATATTTGGGGGCCTAAGGCAACAGTTCACTTGCCTTATCCAAGAGCCACCCTTGTGTAGGGTTTGTAAGAGACGAGCCGCTTCCCGCACAGAATGAAGTGATGCGCAGATTTTTTAAGCTTATGATCATGGGAACAACAACAACACTCGTTAATTCATAACTTCGCAAAAGAAAGAGAAACCTACATGGAAAGGAGTTTCAAGAACTGTTGGGAAGGGCACTTGGAAGCCTCAAAACAAAGGCCGAGAGGTGTTTGATGATAAAGGAAGACTCATGGGATACGTGGAAAGTTTGAAGTACATCCCCGCTAACAAATCGTCAAACAATGTGAATGGAAAATGGTTGATGACTGAGTACTCTTTGTTTGATCGTTATCTGGCTGCTAGGGAGATTAAGAACAAAGGTTTCGTAATTTGTAAGATCAAGAAGAAGGGCAGACCCGGTGACAAGAAAAAAGGAAACAATATTGATGAGGTAGTTAATGATGAGAATATGAGAGATATTGAAGAATTTATCAACACCGTCTTGAAAGAAGATGTTCAAGTTGAAGACAATGGTATAAGGTCGAATGGTATAGCAAAGGATGATCAAGAGAATAATATTATCCAATACGTAGAGGGAGATCAAGTTAGAGACCATGTACTTAGTTTGTTGGGTTCACCAGAGGATATTGTTGATGCGGATGATCATGAGGAGAATGTTGAAGATTGCATAGATCAGGGGGATGAATTCCAAGTCCATTTACTTGAAGAATATATTGATTCCGTTATGCAATCAGAAGATGTTCAAGCTGAAGACAATGGAATGATGTCGTCAAATGATATTAATTATAGCAAAGGATGATGAAGAGAATATGGAATACCAAGTCGAAGACCATCAACATGCTACTTTGTGGGCTTCCGCGGATGATGTTGATTTGGATACTATCAATTTCTGTTAGTCAAAGAATATATTTGCTAGATAATGTAGTTTAATAATCCCAAGCTAGCTCTTCAATAAAGCTACACACCTGGATTACAATCTGATTTATCAATATATTTTGAATTTTCTTACGTTTCTGTAATAGTTTTAACTAGCTAGTGATATATTGTCCACATATTAACGATGGTCGCTGATAGTTTATGTAGTACTACTAAATTTTAATACTTCACTACTGAAAGTTCTGCCAAATTTTTCGCTCTAAGAGATAGTGCTCACTTATAATATTTTGGTGTCGATTTCCTGTTTTAGTTGCCTAGCTGGAGTATTCAATTTTCAAGATTATGTACTAGCTCATTTTGGGAAGCAGTACCAGTATTAATTAGTTAATTAAGTATGCCCTAGCTCTTAGTTAATTGGTTGGTGTTACTGCTACCACTTGTTAATGCTCTGCCTTGCATTAAAGTCAGAACTTTTCTCAAGTTTTTCTGAATAGTGGTAACCAATACTCCAGCCCAGACCGTTCCAGCAGGGCCAACTCAGGTTCCAGAGGGGTTCACCGCTACCACGGTACTTAAGGATGCTTTGATCCGTCTAGTGGGCCTTATGGAGAGTGTTGCTTAGGCCGGCACATTTCCTGTAGCACCAGCCGTCTCTCAGTCTGGGGGAGGAGCCCAGACTCCCGCTACTCATACTCCGGAGCAGCTGGCTCCCCAGTTTCAGACCCTAGCAGCTTAGCCAGTTGGGGTAGTTCCGCCGGGTGTTGCAGCACAGATCGGTGATGCATCAGCTATGTCTTCTGAGGCTTTGTGGAGATTGGATAGGTTTACCAAGCTTTTCACCACTCACCATAGCGGTACATCTTCAGAGGATTCCCGGAACTATCTGGACAGTTGTCATGAGGTGTTACGTAACATGGAGATAGTGGAGACCAATGGGGTCGACTTTGCTGCCTTTCATCTGTCAGGTTCCGCCAAGAAATGGTGGAGGGATTTTTGTTTGGCCAGACCAGCTGGGTTGCCTTCTTTGACTTGGGACCAGTTCTCTCAGCTATTTCTCGAGAAGTTCCTTCCTGTTACACTGAGAGAGGACTATCGTAGGCAGTTCGAGCGTCTCAAATAGGGTAGCATGTCCGTTACTCAGTACGAGACCCGCTTTATTAATTTGGCACGTCATGCTCTTCTTATACTTCCTACCGAGAGAGAGAGAGAGAGGGTGAGGAGGTTTATTGAGGGACTTGCTCAACCTGTCAGATTGCAGATGGCTAAGGAGACAGGGAGCGAGATTTCTTTCCAAGATGCAGCCAATGTGGCCAGACGAGTTGAGATGGTTTTAGCTCAGGAGAGTGGTCAGGGGTCTGACATGAGGCCTCGTCACTCCGGTGGATTCAGTGGGGCCTCATCTGGAGGCCGAGGTACTTTTGGCAGAGGCCATCCTCCGAGGCCGTTTCATTCAGCACTTCAGGCTTCTCACGGTGCTTCAGGTGGCCGTGGCTCTCATATGCAGTATTCCGATCAGCTAGCCTACAGTGCACCACCAGCTCCTATCAGTGAACCTATGCTCAAGAGTTTTCAGGGTGGTTACTCAGGTCGCCAGGGTCAGTTTCAGGGTCATCAGCCACAACAGCCGAGATCTTGTTATACTTGTGGCGATCCGAGGCACATTGCTAGGTATTGCCCTCGATCATCGAGCGGTTCTCAGCATCAGGATTCTCGTGCTATGGTCCCGGCACCGGGTGTCCCACCGCCCGCTCAGCCAGCTAGAGGTAGGGGTCAGACAGCTAGAGGTGGAGGTCGAGGTATTAGAGGTGGAGGTCAGGCCGCTAGAGGTGGAGGCCAGCCAGACAGGGCCTGTCCTCGAGATGCAGTTCAGAGTGGTGGGGCCCAGCCCCGATACTATGCTTTTCCAGCCAGGCTTGAGTCTGAGTCATTTGACGCGGTTATCACAAGTACGATTTCAGTTTGCAATAGGGATACCTCGGTATTATTTGATCCGGGATCTACTTATTCGTATGTATCATCCTATTTTGCTTCATATTTGGTTGTGCCTTGTGATTCTTTGGGTGCCCCCATCTTTGCGTCCACACCGGTGGGGGATTCTATTGTTGTAGATCGTGTCTATCATTCGTGTGTGGTCATTATTGGGGGTCTTGAGACTCGTGTAGATCTCCTACTTCTCGATATGGTTGACTTTGATGTCATTTTGGGATGGATTGGCTGTCACCTTATCATGTTATATTGGACTATCACGCCAAGACAGTGACCTTAGCCTTGCCAGGGTTGCCTTGATTAGAGTGGAGAGGGACTCCTGGTCATTTTACCCGCAATGTTATCTCCTATGTGAAGGCTCGACGTATGGTCGGAAAGGGGTGTTTGGCTTATTTGGCTTATGTTCGTGATTCTAGTGCGGAGGTTCCTTCCATAGATTCTGTACCAGTTGTTCGAGAGTTTCCAGAGGTATTTCCTGCAAACTTGTCGGGGATGCCACCCGACAGGGATATTGACTTTTGCATTGATTTGGCTCCGGGCACTCAGCCTATTTCTATTCCGCCATACCGTATGGCCCTGCTAGAGTTGAAAGAATTGAAGGAGCAGTTGCAAGATTTGCTTGATAATGTCTTTATTAGACCTAGTGTCTCGCCTTGGGGTGCGCCCATGTTGTTTGTGAATAAGAAGGATGGATTGATGAGGATGTGCATAGACTATTGGCAGTTGAACAAAGTCACTATCAAGAACAAGTATCTATTGCCGAGGATTGATGACTTATTTGATCAGCTTCAGGGTGCCAAAGTATTTTTAAAGATCGATTTGAGGTCTGGCTACCATCAGTTGAGGATCAAGGCATCCGATGTCCCTAAGACAGCTTTTCGGTCTCGGTATGGGCATTATGAGTTTTAGTGATGTCATTTGGGCTGACGAATGCCCCAACAACATTTATGGATTTGATAAACCGGATGTTCCAGCCCTATCTGGATTCCTTAGTGATTGTTTTTATTGATGATATCTTGATCTACACCCGCAGTCAAGAGGAGCATGAGCAGCATCTTCGGGTCGTTCTTCAGACTCTGAGAGACAATAAGTTATATGCTAAGTTTTCTAAATGCGAGTTTCAATTGGGTTCGGTTGCTTTCTTGGGTAACGTTTTACCAGCAAAGGGTATTCAGGTGGTTCCTAAGAAGATTGAGGCAGTCAAGGACTGGCCTAGACCCACATCAGCTACAGAGATCCGGAGTTTCTTGGGATTGGCGGGTTATTACCGTTGGTTTGTGGATGTGTTTTCATCTATTGCAGCCCTGATGGCCAGGTTGACCCAGAAGGGTCCCCCGTTCAGATGGTCGGACGAGTGTGAGGCGAGCTTTCAGAAGCTCAAGACAGCTTTGACTACGGCGCCGGTGTTGGTGTTGCCCACAGGTTCAGGACCCTATACAGTATATTGTGACGCATCTCGTATTGGGCTTGGTGCGGTATTGATGCAGGGTGGCAAAGTTATTGCATATTCTTCACGGCTGCTGAAGATTCACAAGAAGAATTATCAAGTTCATGACTTAGAGTTGGCGACCATTGTTCACGCTTTGAAGATTTGGGGGCACTATCTATATGGCGTGTCGTGTGAGGTATTCACGGATCATAAGAGTTTGCAGTATTTGTTCAAGCAAAAGGAGCTCAATTTGAGGCATAGAAGGTGGCTGGAGCTATTGAAAGACTATGATATCACCATCTTGTATCATTCCGGGAAGGCTAATGTGGTGGCCGATGCTTTGAGTAGGAAGTCAGCTAGTATGGGTAGCCTTGCATACATTCCAGTCGGTGAGAGACCGCTTGCATTAGATGTTCAGGCCTTAGCCAATTGGTTCGTGAGGTTGGATGTTTCTGAGCCCAGTCGTGTTTTAGCTTGCACAATCGCTCGGTCTTCCTTGTATGAGCGTATCAGGGAGCGGTAGTATGATGACCCGTATTAGGGAGCGAACTCAGAGGAAGTTCGATGCAGTTTGGGTTATTGTGGATAGATTGACCAAATCAGCGCATTTCATTCCTGTGGCAGTTTCCTATTCTTCGGAGCAGTTGGCAGAGATTTATATCCGTGAGATCATTCGTCTTCATGGTGTGCCCGTGTCTATCATTTCTGATCGAGGTACGCAGTTTACCTCGCACTTCTGGAGGGCAATACAACGTGAGTTAGGTACGCGGGTCGAGTTGAGCACAACATTTCACCCTCAGACGGACGGACAGTCCGAGCCTACTATTCAGATCTTGGAGGATATGCTCCGCGCCTGTGTTATTGACTTTTGAGGTTCTTGGGATCAGTTCTTACCGCTAGCGGGGTTTGCCTACAACAACATCTATCAGTCGAGCATCTAGATGGTTCCCTAGGAGGCATTATATGGTAGACGGTGTCGATCGCCGGTTGGGTGGTTTGAGCCGAAGGAGGCTCGATTATTGGGTACAAATTTAGTACAGGATGCCTTGGATAAGGTTAAGATCATTCAGGATAGACTTCTTACAGCTCAGTCCACGCAAAAGAGTTATGCCGATCGTAAGGTTCGTGATGTGGCATTCATGGTTGGAGAGAGAGTGTTGCTTTGGGTACCGCCCATTAAGGGTGTTATGAGGTTTGGAAAGAAGGGCAAGTTGAGACCTAGGTTCATCAGGCCTTTTGAGATTCTTGATCGAGTGGGAGCGGTGGCCTACAGACTTGCTTTGCCACCAGGCTTATCAGCGGTGCATCCAGCGTTTCATGTGTCCATGCTTCAGAAGTATCACGGCGATCCATCCCATGTGTTAGATTTCAGCACTGTCCAGTTGGACAAGGATTTGACCTACGAGGAGGAGCTGGTAGCCATATTAGACCGGCAGGTTTGTCAGTTGAGATCGAAGGGTTATCCTTCGGTTCGAGTGCAGTGGAGATGTCAGCCTGTTGAGGCAGCTACTTGGTAGTCCGAGTCTGACATGCGGAGTATATATCCCTACCTTTTTCCCAGCTCAGGTACTTTTCTATGTCCGTTCGAGGAGAACGGTTGTTTTAGAGGTGGAGAATGTGATGACCCAAAAGGTCATCTTATGTTTTAGAGCTCGATTCCGCATTTCGAGGCTTCAAAACCTTATTTTATTCCTCCTCGATTTGCATGCACAGTCTGGACGTGTTTCTGTAAAGCTTTTATGTTGAAGTTAATAAAAATAATAATTTTTGCCTTAAAAAGTGGATTTAGTTGACTTCGGTTAACATTTTGATTAAATGGACCCGGACTCGTACTTTGACAGTCTCGGTGGGTCCGTATTAAAATATGGAACCTGGGCATATGCCCGGAATCGAATTTCGAGGTCCCTAGCTCGAGAAATGAATTTTTGATGAAAATTGTAAGACTGAAAATCTGCAGATCTCGCATTTGCGAGGTATGGTTCGCAAATGTGAGCCTCACATTTGCGAAAAATGTTCGCATTTGCGAGCATGGGAGGGGACTGGGTAGCTTTGCATTTGTGAGGAATAGGTCCGCATTGGCGGAAGTCAGGGATCGCATTTGCGATGGCTATAGAAATGCGAGGAGTTCGCATTTGCGACTTCGCAAATGCGAAGCTCAGGTCGCAAATGCAACATCTGCAGCTTATAAATCTTGACTTAGACGGGATTTTTCATTCATTCTCCCATTTTTCAAAACCTAGAACACAAGAGGCGATTTTTCAAATACTTTTTCTTCCCCAAATTATAATTAAGTGACTCTTAACTAGTTTCTTTCAATCTTTTACCTCTTTTTACATGATTTCATCCTAGAATCTAGGGTTTTCATGGTGGAATTGGGAATTTTTGGGTAGAAATTAGGGATTTCAAAATTTGGGGATTTAGACCTCAAATTGAGGTCGGATTCCAAAACCAATTGTATATCCGGGCTCGGGGGTGAATGGGTAATCGGGTTTTGGTACGAATTTAGAGTTTGGAACAAGCGGGCCCGGTTGTTGACTTTTTCAAAAAATGGCCTAAATTGAATTCCTTGCTATCATGGGTAGTTCCTAAGGCTTAAATTGAATTGTTTGGTTGGTAATTTGCTAGATTCTATTGGTCCGGAGGCTTGTGTGAAGGGAAAAGCGGTGATTGAGCTTTGAGTTTGGCCGTGGGAGCGAGGTAAGTGTCGTGGCTAACCTTAGCTTGCGGGATTAGGTGTTATTTTCTTACTTCTTACATGTTTGGATGTGGAGTACAACGTATAGGTGAGATAATGAGTATCTATACGTTGTTGTCGAGTCATAGCATGTGAGTGAGTCTTATTCTTGTAAATGTTGTATTTTTGATCATATTGTTCATGTTTAGACTAGCTATTCGATGTGTTGAGCAATCTCTTATCATGTTTTATTGAATTTGGTATTGATGGGTTTTTACTCAAGGTTGAGATTGGTATTGTGGAACTAAGTGTTGAAGTAAGACTTGTTGTTGTCATTTCTATCTCCCTATTATTGTTGTCTCTTATTTTGGTGAGGTAGAGTGATAAAGTACGAAGGGTGATGCTGTGCACGTTTTCATTACTTATATGGTGAGATAGAGTGATAAAGCATGAAGGGTGATGCTGTGCACGTTTCTATTATTCATATGGTGAGGTTGAGTGATAAAGCACGAAGGGTGATGCCGTGTACGTTTCTATTATTGATTATCTGGTGAGTTTGAGAGTAAAAGCACGAAGGATGATGCCGTGTATTTTTCGTTTGCTGTGTTTACTTGTTATTACCGGTTCAAGGTGTACTAGCTGTTTAAATTCCTCTATTGTTGTGATTCCTTATCTTGCAACTCCCTTAGCATGCTTCCCCTCCGGTTAATATCTGCTTAGCTTCTATTAATTGTTATTACTGTTAGCATATTGTTTAACTGCACATGTTTATGTATGTGCCTTGTCGTAGCCTCGTCACTACATCGCCGAGGTTAGGCTGGGCACTTACCAGCACATGGGATCGGTTGTACAGATACTGCACTCTGCACTTTCTGTGCAAATTTCGGTACTGGACCGTGTTAACTTGAGTTGAGTTGCTGCCTTCAATCCTACGAGAGACCCAAGGTAGATCTGCCGGCGTTTGCAGACCCTGGAGTCCCCTTCTAGTTATTCTAGTTTTCTGTTTCTTTTAATTCGGAAACTGTTGTACTTTCTTTCAGCCAGTATTTGTAGCGACTCTTAGAAGTTCGTGAATTGTGACACCAGATTCTGGGTAGTTGTGTATAAGTACTTGGGTTATTATGAAATTCTGTACTCCTTTAATCTGTTTTTGTTTAATTGATGTTTACTGAATTGGTTAAGGGTTAGCGTATTATTTCTTTAAACTGTTGGATTGCCTAGCATCTGAAAAGTTAGGCGCCATCACGGTCCCGACGGTGGGAAATCCGGTCCGTGAAACCAAGAATATGTAAAAACTAAGATAATATTATAAAATATATCAAACTTCATCAACTATCCCAACAAAAAGAAATTACTCATTATGGAGTAAGAAAAGCTAAAAAGGATATTTAGAAGACTAGAAATATTTTTACTATTAGGAAAAAAGAAAGAAAGAACAAGACTAGTTCTTGTCCTACAAAGATTGAATTTGCTTATACAAAGAGAGCTTGCTATTTATAGGAAAAGATGAGTAGCTTTTGACATGTTCCACTTTTGCGAATGTGAAATCCATGTATGCGAAGTGACCTTTGTGTACGTAGATTCAATATATGCAACTATGGCACTTGTGCTTCACCCTTGACTTCATGAGTTAATCTTGCAAATGTAGCTTCCATGTATGCAAAGTGACCTTTGTGTAGGTAGATTCAATATATTCAACTATGGCACTGTCACGACCCAAATCTACCATGTCGTGATGGCGCCTAACGTGGAACTAGGCAACTCTTTTACCAAGACAATCCAATATTTCAAAACAAAGATTTCTTTAGGCTATTTAGTTAATAAAACTTCATAAGATAAATCTGAATAACAAAGTGCGGAATGAAAAGCTCGACATCGGGGTGTCACAAGTCATGAGCATCTACTAAGGACTGTCCGATAAAAATAAGACTAATACAGTCTGGAAATCACTAATAATATCTAAAGGAAGATAGGAGGGAGAAGATCAAGGCCGCGATCGCCGTGCAGCTACCTTGCTAACTCCACAAATCAGCGACGGGTGAAAATCAACGCTCGCTAGCACGTCCAGCAACCCCTGGATCTGCACACAAGGTGCAAAGAGTAATGTGAGTACGCCAACTAAGTAAGTAATAAAGGTAAATAAAGGCTGAGCAGTAGGAAACACATAAAATCTACACCATGAAATCTCAGTAAGTACAACATGCTTCCAAATCAGTATATGGGTCAAATCATCTCGTAAAAAAAATCCAGTTTCTGGTAAAAATCATTTGAAGATATTTTTCAACAGTTTCAACACAGACCCAATGCAAATGAGAGTAAAAGTGATGAACATCATAAACAACCCCTCGGGCACAATATTACTCAGAACCAGCCCCTCGGGCATATCTCATAACACTCACTCAGGGTACCTGCGCTCACTAGGGGTGTGCAGACACCGGAAGGGCTCCTACAACCCAAGCAATGTAATTCGCACAGACAACTCACGTGCTGCACGGACAACTCACGTGCTATAGTTTCAATATCAGAATCCGCATGGACAACTCACGTGCTGCACGAACAACTCACGTGCTACTCTCTCAATATCCTCACAAAAATAGGCCCTCGACCTCACTCAGTCATAAACCTCTCAAGCCACTTGGGCTATCAGTGAAAACAGGGTGCTCAGCCAAAAATATCATTTTATGCAACAAAACGGAGTAGTAAAGACTGAGTTATGAAATCAGTAAACACAGCATGACTGAGTATAGATCTTAAATCAAAACAGTGAGACGATAATAAGAAAAGGCCCCTAAGGGTCCAAACAGCTTTGGCACGAGGCCCAAATATGGAATTCAGCCCAATTTATAACAATTCTTTCTAAACCACACAACTATATATAGTTTCAGTCAAATACGCAACTTAATAGTTGCTACGGGACAAACCAAGTCACAATCCCCAATGGTGTACGCCCACACACCCGTCACCTAGCAAGTGCTTCACCTCAAAGTAGTGAAACAATGTGAAATCCCGGGTTTTGAACTCATAATGACCGTATCGGGTCTTGAACGCTGTCTTAAGAATGTCCGAGTCCCTAATCTTCAACTGGTGATACCCTGACCTGAGATCGATCTTGGGGAACACCCTCGCTCCCTGAAGCTGGTCAAATAAATCATCAATACGAGGCAAAGGATACTTGTTCTTGATTGTGACTTTGTTCAACTACCTGTAATCAATGCACATCCTCATCGTGCCATCCTTCTTCTTCACAAATAGAACAGACGCACCCCAAGGTGACACGCTAGGCCGAATAAACCCCTTATCAAGGAGTTCCTGAAGCTGCTCCTTCAATTCCTTTAACTCGGGTGCCATACAATACGGTGGAATAGAAATGGGCTGAGTGCCCGGCACCAAATCAATACCGAAATCAATATCCCTGTTCGACGGCATGCCCGATAGGTCTGCAAGAAATACATTCGAAAAGTCCCTCACTACCGGAACTGAGTCAATAGATGGATCTCTGCAATGACATCCCTAACAATAGCCAAATAAGAAAGACAACCCTTCCCAACCATCCCCTGGGCCTTCAAGAATGAAATCACCCTACTGGGAACATAATCCGTCAAACCTTGCCACTCAAATCGTGGCACCCCCGGCATAGCCAACGTTACCGTCTTAGCGTGACAGTCCAGAATAGCACGACACGGAGACAATCAATCCATGCCCAATATCACATCAAAATCAACCATACTAAGCAACAAAAGTTCCACTCGGGTCTCCAAACCCCCAATAGTCACCACACATGACCGATATACGCGATCCACAATAACAGTATCACCCACCGGAATAGATACACGAACAGATGGAACAAGAGACTCGCGGGGCGTATCCAAATAATGAGCAAAATATGATGACACATATGAAGAAGTGGAACCAGGATCAAATAACACAGAGGCATCCCTGTAGACAACTGAGACAATACCTGTGATCACTACATCTGAAATAATAGCATCTGGTCTGGCTGGGAGTGCATAGAAACAGGCCTGACCACCACCTGATCGACCTCACCCTCTAGGGTGACCCCTAGCTGACGGGGCGAGTGGTGAAGTTCTGCTGCTGAAGTTGATGGCTAACTCCTCTACTGAGGCGGAGTCCCACTCAACCACCTAGGGTAGTCTTTCTTGATATGACCAAGATCCCTGCACTCAAAACAACCCCTCCTCTGATGGAACTACTGCTCCTTATACCCCGTGGAACTACCCGTAGAAACCCGAGCAGACGAGGCATGATGAAAGCTCTGTGCTGGAAGGGCATTGAGAGATGAGTGGCCCAGATGTGAACTGTGAGAACCGTGGCCAGATGATCCACCATGGTGGCCTGGGCGAGCTGACTGAGCATGCCTGAATGGACGGCCTCTGCCATGCTGAAATTGACCTCCAGGAGGAACACCACCAAAACTACTAGATCCCCGAGGCCTCTTGGCCTCCCTCTCAACTCGCTCCTGGCGGCGAACCGACTCTATCTCCCGAGCAATGTCAACCACCTCCTCAAAAGAAGCATCAGACACCCTCTCTCTGTTTATATGAATCCGCAACTGATATGAGAGGCCATCAAAGAACCTCCTGATCCTCTCCCTGTCTGTGGGAACCAACCAAATAGCATGATGGTCTAACTCAGAAAAACTCATCTCATACTGCGTCACAGTTATATCATCCCGACGCAACTGCTCGAACTGTCTGCGCAGCTCCTCTCTACGAGAATGCGGCACATACTTCTCAAGAAAGAGAACGGAGAACTGCTGCCAGGTAAGGGGCGCTGCACTAACAGGCCTATGCCTCTCATAAGCCTCCCACCAAGTAAAGGCAGCTCCAGAGAACTGAAAAGTAGTGAACGAGGCCCCACTGGTCTCTAGAATACCCGCTGTACGTAGAATCCTCTAACACTTGTCCAAGAAACCCTAGGCATCCTCGCCCTCTATACCACTGAAAGTCGGAGGCTGAAGTCTACCAAACCTCTCCAATCAACGCTGCTCGTCATCAGGCATGACTGGTACCACATAATCCTGAGCAGGTGCAACCGACTGGGCTGGAGGTGCCTCCGGTGTTTGTAATCCCTGAACCACCTGCTCGGGTGTACGGGCGGCAGGAGTCTGAGTCCCTCCCCCGGCCTGGGAAGTAGCTTCTGTAGTAGAAACAACGACCGCCTGAGCAAGACTGGTGCACACGGTCAAGATTTGAGCTAAGGACTCCTGAAGAACTAGAATAACAATAGGCACAGCCGGTGCCTGAGCTGGTCCTGCTGGAGCGTCCACAATTAGAACCTGATCATGAACTGGGGCGGCTGGTGGATGTGCAGGTGCTGCCTTACCTGCTGTGCGGGCTACACCCCTTCCCCTACCACAACCTCGATCGCGACCTCGGCCCCTCGCTGCCCCAACTGGTGGTACTGGTGGCCGTCCGTCCTGACCGGTAGCACGTGTCCTCACAATCTGTGAGAGAATAGAATAAGAGAAGTTTAGTTACAAGAATCAACAGATTCGGACAACAAGAATTCAAGAATATGAGTTTTCCTAAAGGTTCCGCAACCTCTCGAAGATAAGTACAGACGTCTCCGTACCGATCCGCAAGGCTCTAATACCAACTTGTCACGACCCAAATCTACCATGTCGTGATGGCGCCTAACGTGGAACTAGGCAAGCCGACTCTTTTACCAAGACAATCCAATAATCCAAAAAAAAGATTTCTTTAGGCTATATAGTTAATAAAGCTTCATAAGATAAATCTGAATAACAAAGTGCAGAATGAATAGCTCGACATCGGGGTGTCACAAGTCATGAGCATCTACTAAGGACTGTCCGATAAAAATAAGACTAATACAGTCTGGAAATCACTAATAATATCTAAAAGAAGATAGGAGGGAGAAGAGCAAAGCTACGATCGCCATGCAGCTACCTTGCTAACTCTACAAATCCGCGATGGGTGAAAATTAACGCTCGCTAGCACGTCCAGCAACCCCTGGATCTGCACACAAGGTGCAAGGAGTAATGTGAGTATGCCAACTCAGTAAGTAATAAAGGTAAATAAAGACTGAGCAGTAGGAAACAAATAAAATCCACATCATGAAATCTCAGTAAGTACAACATGCTTTCAGATCAGTATATGGGTCAAATCATCTCGTAAAAAAAATCCAGTTTCCAGTAAAAATCATTTGAAGATATTTTTCAACAGTTTCAACACAGACCCAATGCAGATGAGAGTAAAAGTGATGAACATCATAAACAGCTCCTCGGGCATAATATCACTCAGAACCAGCCCCTCGGGCATATCTCATAACACTCACTCAAGGTACCCGCGCTCACTGGGGGTGTGTAGACCCCGGAGGGGCTCCTACAGCCCAAGCGTTATAATCCGCACGGAGAACTCACGTGCTATAGTATCAATATCAAAATCCGCACGGACAACTCATGTGCTGCACGGACAACTCATGTGCTGCATGGACAACTCACGTGCTATACTCTCAATACCTCACAAAAAAGGCGCTCGGCCTCACTCAGTCATAAACCTCTCAAGCCACTCGGGCTATTAGTGAAAACAGGGTGCTCATCCCAAAATATCATTTTATGCATCAAAACAGAGTAGTAAAGACTGAGTTATGATATTAGTAACATAACATGACTGAGTATAGATCTTAAATCAAAACAGTGAGAGGATAATAAGAAAAGGCCCCTAAGGGTCCAAACAGCTTTGGCACAAGGCCCAAATATGGCATTCAACCCAATTTATAGCAATTCTTTCTAAACCACACAAGTATCGTATAGTTTCAGTCAAACACGCAACTTAATAGTTGCTACGGCACAGACCAAGTCACAATCCCCAACGGTGCACGCCCACACACCCGTCACCTAGCATGTGCGTCACCTCAAAGTAGTGAAACGATGTGAAATCCGGGGTTTCATACCCTCAGGACAAGATTTACAATCATTACTTACCTCAAACCGATCAATTCCCTACTCTGCGACGCCCTTGTCTCTGGAACCGACCTCTGAACGTCCTCGAGTTTGACCAAAAGCAATATAATGCAATCAATATAGGCCAATGAACCAATTCCATACGAAAAATTATCAATTTAGACCAAAATCCCGAAATTCACTCAAACCCGGCCCCCCGGGCCCACGTCTTAGAATCCGACAAAAATCACAAAACTAGAAATTCCTTTCACTCACGAGTCTATACATACCAAAATCATCAAAATCCGACATCAAATGGTCCCTCAAATCCTCAAATTAAACTCTCCAATTTCCAAGCCCTAACCCCTCAATTTCATCCCTAATTTCTACCAATTTCATGCTTAAACAACTGAAATTTACCACAATCACAATTATTAATCTCAAATAACTTACCTCAATGAGTATCCCCTTGATTCTCTCTTCAAAACCCTCTAAAAAGCTCCAAGTACGAACAAGAATGGTGGAAAATAACCCAAATTTTGCGAAGTCTCCAATTTATAGGTTCTGCCAGCAAAACCGCATCTGCGGTCACATTTTCGCATCTGCGGACCGCTTCTGTGAAAACCTCTCCACTTCTGCGTAAATTCATTAAAAGACAACTTCCGCTTTTGCGATTGCCTGAATGCACCGCACCTGCTACCCCAGTTGCGCACCTGCGCCTCTTACCCGTTTTTGCGGACCTCGCACCTGCGGTTCCCACTCTGCAGGTGCGGTTAAGATAGAATCAACAGCTTCAGCTGCATTACCAAATCTCCAAACTCTCCGATAACCATCCGAAATCATCCCGAGGCTCTCGGTCAACCAAAAATAGCAACAAGTCACATATCAACATACAAACTTAGTCGAACCTTCAGAACACTCAAAACAACATCAAAATACCAAATCACCCTCAGATTCAAGCCTAAGAACTTCAAGACTTCCGAATTCTGCAAACGATGCCGAAACCTATCAAACCTCGTTCGAATGACCTGAAATTTTGCACACACGTCACAAATGACACAACAGACCTACTCCAACTTTCGGAATTCCATTCCGACCTTGATATCAAAATTTCCACTGGCGGTTGAGAATTGCCAAATTTCCAATTTCGCCAATTCGAGCCTAATTCTACCACGGGCCTCGAAATCACATTCCGGATGCGCTCCCAAGTGCAAAATCACCTAACGGAGCTAACCGAACCATCAGAATTCACATCCGAGGCCGTTCACACATGAGTCAACATCGGTTGACTTTTCCAACTTAAACTTCTAAATAGGAGATTAAGTGTCTTATTTCACACCAAAACCACTCCGGACCTGAACCATCCAACACAATACCATGAAATACAACGGGGATATAACTCATGAAACGACCGTCCGGGTTGTTACAAGCACTTGTGCTTCACTCTTGACTTCATGAGTTAGTCTTGCAAATGTAGGTTCCATGTATGCGAATATGACCTTTGCAAATATAGATTCCACGCATGCATCTTTGACTCTTTTGCTTCCATTCTTGACTTCATGACTTAGACTTGCAAATGTAGGTTCCATGTATGCGAATGTGACCTTTGCGTATATAGATTCCACATATGCAACTATACTCTTTTTCATCTCTAACTTGTCTCTTTCCATAAGCCCATATGTATATTCCACATTTGCGAATATGAAGATGATGTGTGCAACTGTGGCTTTGCTTCATTCTCTTGTCTTTAAGCTTCCTTCCCTCTTTTTCGTAATTTCTTTTTCCTACAAGATTTGTTAGAAAATATGCGAGGATAGGATATTATTATTCATATTTTATTTTAAAAACTTATCTTTTTACATATGAAATTACATGAATAATTTACATCCATCAAATACCCCTATACTTGAACTTTTGCTCGTCCTCGAGTAAAAAAGAATACTTTACAAATATATCTTCCAAAATCCATGACTATTGTAGGATAGAAAATTTATAAAAAATAAATATCCTCCAATATGGTCAATGGAATTAACCGTTTTAAATTCACCAAATCTTTTACCTTATTTCTGAATTCTGCTTTGATCAACAAGAACTTGCAATCTTCTCCCCTTGAATCTTTCAGAATTGATAGATTTATGATCACTTATTCAGTTAATATCATACTCTTGTCCATAGGCTTGCTCATTATGTTTTTCTCCACTAATATAGGCTCAACACTATTTTTTAGAATCTTTCTGGGACTTTTCTTGGCTTGTAATGTTAGTGTCATGACCCGGATTTCCCACCGTCAGGATCGTGATGGCGCCTACTCGTGAAAGCTAGGCAAGACAACTACTATGATTTTAACCCATTAGCAATTAACCCAAACAGAATAAATAGTAACTAAAACTAAATAGATATAAAGTGCGGAAGTGTTATAACAATTCGAAATACTCCAATACATGTCTACCCCAATGATCTGGTGTCACAATTTCACGAACATCTACGAATTTCTACAAACACTGGTTTAGAAAGAAAAGTACAACTGTTCTCGAAATGGAAGAGACAACAGAAAACAAAAGCGGGGAAAGGGGGACTTCAGGCTCTGCGAACGCCAGCAGATCTTCCTTGGTCTCCCTGGACTGAAGGAAGCTACCTCAAGCTACTCACAAGGTCCGGCACCGAGATCTACACAAAAAGTGCAGAGTGCAGTATCAGTACAACCAACCCCATGTACTGGTAAGTGTCGAGCCTAACCTCGGCGAAGTAGTGACGAGGCTAGGACACGACAACCATATAAACCTGTGCATTTAAATCATATACGAACAGAACTATAATAATAGGAAATGACAGATAAAGATGGGAAGGGGAACATGCTGCGGGGAATATCAGATTCTAACAGTAATTCAATAGAGAAGCATAATGAGCGCCATATTTGTATCAACTATTGATACCCAATTTTTTCCTATATATTTTCAATATGCAAAATACCTTCAAAATATCATATATATGCATGTATAAGCATATCCAAGGGTTTTATTATTTTTTCATAATTTTAAGGGTTTTAAATTGATTTATTTTTTCCCCTTTTATTCGTAAAATCTCCAATAATTGTTTCCAAAATTTATTATTTTGATAATTCATCGATTGGATTTTTATATTTATGTCAAAATATGGCTAAAGTAATTCTTACACATTTTTACAATTATATTTAATATTTTTAAAGCTAAATTGCACATAATTGCAATATTAGTCATTTTAAGGTTTAATTGTGTTTCATACGCATAAGATTGGATCCTGTACTTTTAATTGTTAATTATGTATTATAAATCATTTTAGTACTTTAAATTTGTTTTCAGAAAACTGTTTGCTATTTTTATAAATTAAAAAAGGGAAAAAATGGCTATTTAAAATGTAGCCAAATTGGCTTTTCAAATCTAGCTCAAATCGGACCCCAATTCCCCAGCCCAATTTTAATTTAAACCCGACCCACACCCTTTTAAATCCTACCTAAACCCGGATCCCCACCTACCCCATTCAATCTGGACTGTTGATCATTCAGATCAACGCTCCCCAGCCCGCCTTCCTAAATTAAACCAAATGACCCCCCCAAACCCTCTCATTCCTCACTCAACCGACTCTCAGATTTCTCTCTCTATCTCTGGTTCTCTCTAGAACCTTCCCCCCTCCACTCCTCTCCGATGAACTTCAGCCACCTTCTCCGGCCATCTCCTTGCTTGAATCCATGGTGGTCTCACCACCTACCAGCCTTATGGCTCCCTCTTGAGCATGTGTCATCATTTTGAGGCCCTCAAGTGAACCAGAGACGATTCACTCGCCTCCCATGGTTTCCCATGCCATTTTCCGGCCATCCATGACCGTTCGAGTAAGATCTGCAACTTTTCCGGCTAGATCGGTAACTTTTCAAGGTTTTCTCACTTTTTTCTGGGTTCTCCGAAACCCTAACTTTAAAGACTTTCCGA
Organism: Nicotiana attenuata; assembly: GCF_001879085.1. Lineage (NCBI taxonomy): Eukaryota > Viridiplantae > Streptophyta > Magnoliopsida > Solanales > Solanaceae > Nicotiana > Nicotiana attenuata. The sequence goes on from NW_017672881.1 coordinate 90,671, forward strand.
TTTTCTTTCAGATTTGTCTTAGATCTGTGTATGTTATGAACCTCTTGGTGTTTTTCTCAAAGGTTTTCTGATTTTTTCAAAGTGACTCTTCAAGATTACGGTTTTCTTAATCTCCTTTAAAGAAACTTCTCCTCTGATTTTCAATGGTGTCTTATGATTTTACTATGTTTAAACGGTTTGTTTATGTTTTCTTCTACTTGGTTCATCGTGTTGAAAACCCTAAGTATCTTTGGTTTTATTCGGGGTCCTGGAGTTGTCCTTGTTTATTTTGTATGTATGCCTGTTTTGATTGGGTTCTTTATGGTTAGATCCTTTTTCTTTGTTTTTCTTGAATGATTCTGAGTTCTTACCGATTTTTAACTCAACTTTGTTAAAACCCTAATTTCCTAAATATTTCTTCACTTGTTACTGTGAGTTTTAAATACTCTCTTTACTTGTTTCTGTATGTTGGCCTGATCTTCTCTACCTGTTAAGTTGGTTTTCACTCTGGTTCTATGTGTTAGCCATGACTACTTGACTTTGTTGATTACCATGCTTCGAGTAGTCCTTAGCCTACTCATGCCACTTCTGTATGTTTGTGTTCATCTAGTTTGCTTCTTTTGTCAATATGACTGACCTTGCATGTCTGATACGCCTGTTCCTTCTTCCCTATTTATATGTCGAAGTGTACAATCATGACTCCCCTTTTGATTGATCCTGATTTCCTTAAGTTACGGTTTGATTGATCCTGATTTCCTTAAGTCACGGTTTGATTGCAAGGTTTTCTTATAAACCCCTAAATTTTTACTCGTTTATTTAAAGTTGTTGATTCCATTCCCTTATTAAGTATATTATGTACTTAGACTCAATTATATACTCTAATACCTTTACTACCCCCTTATATGGTAAGAATCAATCTTTCTCAAACTGATTTTCTTTCCTTAAGTTATCCCTGTTAGCATTCGTTAAGCTGTAATTCCTTGTTTAAAGGGGAGTACTTGTATTAATGGGATTCTGATTGTGATTACTTCCATATTTGTGTTAAACATTTACGTGTTACCTTATTTTCCACTTCTTTCATTAACAAGACACGAACAATTAGTTCAGCACACACATATACACTTAAACTCTCTCTTCTTTCTTTACTATTTGTGCTACTGCTTTGTCTAGCCGGCTGAAAGCCAAGGCTAGACTGTGGAACACTTATTGCTTTACTTTTTCTGCACTTTGCTTTTTCAACTGGTATGTTCTTAGTTTAAATTCCAAAACTCAACTCTATGCGTTCCCTTGTTTGTCAATCCTTGTCTCTTTCTGCACTAATTTAATGTCTCATGCTGTTAAATTGCACTTCTTGTTTACTGCTTTACTTAGCATGCTTAAAATTCTGCCCTCCTTTGTTCAAAATGTAATCAACATATTTACTTGTTCCTGTTTATGTCCCTCAACTAGCATGTCTCCTAATGTACTTGATTCATGACTAATTATGTGTTTCTAATTTGGACCCTCTGTGTCACCAACTCCTACTTCCCTGTTTGAAACTCCTGAAGCTGTACTGCTATTTGATCTTGTTCTGTATGTGTTGTTGTTACCCCTATCCCCTTCCCTTTTTTTTTTTAAAACTGTTTTCCTTAAGCAACTGTTCTGTTGTCTTTTGCAAACTCACTTCAAACATGCTATTTTCATAACTGTTTTCCAACTCAACTTCTTTAAATCTGTGTCAAGCACTCTCGCAAGTACTCTTAGAATACTCGGTTCTGTCCCTTTTGTGTGAGCCTTGCCTCGGGACCCTTGAGCTCCCTCTGAACTTGGACACATGAAAGCTGGCCCTTCCACACTGCACTTACCCTGTCTTGGCTATGAATTCTGGGTGTGAGCACTGCTCGGGATCCCTTGAGGTCCTTAGGGAACTCTGACACACCTAGATATGAGGGAAAGCTATGAACAATATTAGCATTTGAGGTGGTATATTACATAACTCAGAGAGGAAGTCCTAATCAGGCTTCCTATAGTGTAGCTTCTTATTTTTTCATTTCCACTTATGTAATTCAATCACATGGTCTGTAATAACTTGTAAACAAGTATGGGGCTGGCTTGTGAAAAGGGATGGGGAAATATGCATGCTATAGTTATTAATGGGTAGAAAACATGTTACTAGGGTTATATTCCTAATTATGCATTAGAAATCAATGCTCTTAGGAACTTTGTTTCCTGCTTCAGCATCTCATCCATCCTTAATCCATGTTTTACCACTTAGGAATCCTGCTCCTAGGACAATAACAACATTGGCATAAAAACTGTTACTCATGAAGTCGTATTTCAACAATTCTGCAACTATTGTGTACATTTATAAATCATGCCTTAGGGACCCTGCCATTTTGCATATGTATATTAGATATCATGTCCTAAGATCCTGTTCACATTTTTGTTTAAAACGCCTAGCTAATTACTGATTCATGAAAAGGTAGTAAAGTAATAATTTTCACATTGTGATGTTTCTGAATAAAATTGGTAACAATCTCTGCAACTAGAACAACATGTTCTTAGGGTAAAATAATCTCCAACTGTCTTAATAACTCTGAATAACTACTGCATATCGCTTTACGCCTAGGCAAGGCATTGGTAATTACTTAAATAAAACTGGAACTGCCTTTGTCTAGTTATCAACTGTTAAAGTCGGTAGGCAAACCTGATTCAGACTTCTTTTTCGAGTCATGTAATACATTTGGTCCTGATGTTATCACTTAGACACCCTGCTTTAGGATTCTGAATTTAGACCTTAGTTGTGCATGAGTCATGCTATCTCTATGCATTATTTGTGGAGGTATACATGAGCCTTCTACTTTCTTGTATATTTCCCCCCTAAGTGCCGTCTTATATGTTTTGTACATCGCTTTAGTATTTTTGCCTTTAAACCTGAGAGTCTACCTAGAACCTCCTTCTTATAGGAATAGGATTCCTAAATTCCTCGGGGACTGATAGGAAGGGACGGGTAACAGCATGCAATAGGGGTCGAGACCAACCCTCGCTTTAATTACCTTCACGGGCGGGAAAGGGTAGATATGGATATGATAACCGGTGCGTTAATACCACGTGTAGCCCCTCTTTTGAGGAGTGTCATACCGGGTATTACATTGATGTGATCCATATTACAAATAAGCCTAGGACACTCCCTTTACATTCATAAACGTTCTTCGATTGTAACTCTTTTTAAAACCTAGCTTCTTTTTTAATTAATTGTGTTCTTACGCTTATGTGTATGTGAACTTAAATCCCCTTTATTTGAGCCCTACTTGTCTATTTGCTAATTGCACAAATTCACAAAAAACTGTCTGGCCGGGAATCACACTAGTGAATCCTGAGGGGTGCCTAACACCTTCCCCTTGGGATAATTTCAAGCCCTTACCCTATCCCTGGTTATCAAACGTAGTTGTAGATGAACCTTATGGGTGCCCTAAGGCACCTCAAAATCGTTAGGTGGCGACTCTTCAAAAAATGCAAACCCCGTTCCCAAAAGGAACGAGTTGTCCCATACCCAAATGTCATGCACCCGATTCCTGATGGAAAGGAAAAATGGGGCGCGACAGCATGGCGACTCTGCTGGGGAATATTTAGGCTTTTACCATTTCATTCTGTTTTTGTGAATTTGTACCCCCTCCTATGTGTAATTGCTTGTTTAATTTCTTTAAGCATTTAATTTCTTTTTCAAAAGCAAAACTGACATATCTTCCTTGTTTCTTTCCTTTAACTGCTGCTTTAAATTATGAAACTGCTGTATTTATCGCTTTCTTAACGTGCAAATACATGTCAATATGCTTTTAATTTTTGCATAATCATGCTCAATATCATACTCCACTCGTGCCAAACAAATACTATAAAAATGCTTGATGAGTGGTTGCGCTCTTTCTATATCATTACCCCCTAAATTCGGAATGGCATATTTGCGGTAAAACTAGTCAAGCAGCGGTGCAGTCGACAGTTCCGTGCCTTCCCCCTTGAGTTGTCCGCTCAAGGGTACCAGTCTAAAACCCCATAGAAACCTTACTCTGTTTAAATTATGCATGCATCATGGTCAAACCTAGCCGGGTCAGTTATGGTTTTCACATAATGATCCTTTAAGATAGCCTTGTCCGAAGTCCACTGGGTTTCACTAAAACCCAAACGGACATCATCACGTTCTATGCATTTATTTGGAGAACTAAATGCTGCATGCTGATTGTTGATATTTATAGTCGAGTCTGGTGGGGGTAAGGGCCTAACCTTATTTGTCTTGCAAAAATATGAGGCACGAAGTCCTCAAATTTGGCATGGTCACCAACATCCACCCAAGATTGCTAAGCTGGTGGAGAGATTTACATTCTAGTGACAAAACCCTCGTCAGAAATCTCAAAAGGGTTGAAGACTGTCAAAAGGCAGAAGGGACTGAAGGTGGACATCTAGCCAGAGCATACCTGTTGCTGGGACTTCGTGAATTAGGGAAGCTGTTCGACGGAGCCAAGGATGCCGAATCTGGGGAAGGTCCTTCTGGGACCAAATAGATAAGAATTTACCTTTTCGCCTTATGAATGTAATAAGGCCAATGGCCACTAGTGACTTTTATTGCTTATTAGTGTCGTTTTGGGATTCGCCTATTTTTTATAAATTAAATGAGGCATTTAGCATTAAAAGTTCTCCAAGTCTATTTGTCGCTAGGCCTACCTCGTGCAAAAAGAGGTTCCCAAGTTAGGACACGCTTTACATTCCCACACTATGTGTTTAAATATTGCAAATACTTTTTGTAATCCTCACTGACTTGATTACCTTTTGTTTTCTTTCTTTTTATTATTCCCCTCCCCAAAAGTTAGTTCGTGCACTCTGGCATCAATTCTCGAGGAGGAGGGGGAGGAAGGCCCTTCCATACAGGCTGTGAGCAGAGGGGAACATCTCAAAAATTGGACCATCAGGACAACCTGAGCCCGATGAGCCTCGGGGTAGCAAGGCTAAAACAAGCACTATTCACTGTTTTATTTACTAAATGATTTTCTTTTTGCATTTCTTCAATTTCCGCAATAAGTTCTTCAATGTTCAAAAACAGTTATTCAATCTATCAAAAGCATTGTTTGATTTTTCTGATGAATTAATATTTATTGCTATCGTTTTCCTCCTTACTTTACCAATACAGCATTACTATTACTTATCTTGATGAACCAATGACTGTGACATGCAATGAGACAACGCAACAAATGGACGTTGATTCAGAGGAAGATGACATACGTGACGAGATTGTCAAAGAAGTTGAGAACTTTGAGAACAGACCTAAGTCGAACTTGGACGAGACCGAAATTGTCAACCTGGGAGATGCAGAAAACGTCAAGGAAACACGAATCAGCATTCACCTTTCGCAATCAGAGAAGAAAGAATATACAGAATTTATAAAGGAGTATGAGGACATATTTGCTTGGTCGTATGATGACATGACTGGTCTAAGTACGTCTATTGTGGCCCACAAACTGCCAACTGATCCAATGTGTCCATCGGTAAAACAAAATCTCAGAAAGTTCAAGCCTGATATGAGTTTGAAAATCAAGGAAGAAGTCACCAAGCAGATCAAAGCTAAGGTTCTCAGGGTGGTTGAGTACCCGACATGGTTAGCCAATATTGTGCCAGTGCCAAAGAAGGATGGGAAGGTCAGAGTCTATGTCGACTACCGGGATCTCAACCGGGACTGTCCGAAAGACGACTTCTCTTTGCCAAATATACACATCCTGATTGACAATTGCGCCAAGCATGAGCTACAGTCATTCGTAGATTGCTTCGCTGGTTATCATCGGATCTGGATGGATGAGGAAGATGCTGAGAAAACAACGTTCATTGCGCCGTAGGGAGTGTATTATTACAAGATGATGCCATTCGGCCTGAAGAATGCACGGGCCACCTACATGAGGGCCATGACTACCATCTTTCATGATATGATACACAAGGAGATAGAGGTATATGTGGATGATGTTATTATCAAGTCCAAGAAAGCCACTGACCACATAGAAGATCTGAGGAAGTTTTTCAATAGACTGCGGAGATACAACCTGAAACTAAATCCCGCGAAGTGCGCATTTGGGGTTCCTGCTGGGAAATTGCTTGGGTTTATTGTGAGCCGCCGAGGAATAGAACTGGATCCATCGAAAGTCAAAGCCATTCAAGAACTACCACCACCAAAGAACAAGAAAGATGTGATGAGTTTCTTGGGAAGGCTGAACTACATAAGCCGATTCATAGCATAGTCTACAGTTATCTGTGAGCCAATCTTTAAGATGTTAAAGAAGGACGCCGCTACCAAATGGACCGATGACTACCAGAAGGTCTTCGACAGAATCAAGGAGTACCTGTCAACACCACCAGTCTTAGTTCCGCCCGAGCCAGGTAAGATCGGAAGANAAAAACAAATCATGATAGCATAGGATCCCATTCCTTAAATATCCCGGAACAAAACCGAGGATCTCCCGACACAAAAACCGTGGAGCTTTTTCTTTCCAAAATCCCGGAACAAAAACCGAGGATCTCCCGGCACAAAAACCGTGGAGCTTTTTCTTTCCAAAATCCCGGAACAAAAACCGAGGATCTCCCGGCACAAAAGCCGTGGAGCCTTTTTCTTTTCAAATTCCGGAACAAAAACCGAGGATCTTCCGGCACAAAAACCGTGGAGCTTTTTCTTTCCAAAATCCCGGAACAAAAACCGAGGATCCCTTTACACATTTCCAATTTGATTGATTAAGATATGTGTTACAACTAAACTCACGAAATTTTCCTAGTGAAAAGTGGGGCAGAAACTTTCGTTTGTTTGTTTGTTTTGGTATCCTAAGCAGGTCAACCTCAAGACACAAGGTGTGAGATGACCCATGGAATAAATCTCAATCCAGAATCAAGAAAAGAAGAAAAGAACAAAAAAGAAATGAATTCAAAGTGTTGAAGCAAACAAAGGTGCGGATTGCTCAAAATCTGATTGAAGCCACAGGCTCCGCCGATCCCACTTTGACCCAATGCTGCAAAAGAAACAACACCAACAACTTGCGAGCATCAAGATTCAGATCGGAGTCCAAAGCAAAATCCGGTAAGACTCAAGATCAAGCTTCAAAAGTATTATAGATAGGAATCTTGTAACTCATAGTTGATAGGCGTAGCTAGCTTAGCTTTGATTTTCTTTTTGGTGTAATAAGGAGGTCAGCAAGCAGTAGCAGCAGCAACAGCAGTGAAATCACAGCTCCTGGTAGTCCCAGCTACCAAGCACTCCAGAACTACACTGACCTGATTTCTTTATAGCCAAGGATATGTAGGCAACCTTTGAAGCAGGGTTCGGTCAGACGGTTTTCAAAATGCTTCTCCTGGAGTGCCGAGCTGGCAAAAATACCTCATGTTGCTCATTTATCTTTGCCTGAAAACCCTTCGTGTCTTCGAGCAAAGAGGGACAGCTGTGAGCACGTGATTTTTGCCACGCTTAAATCACTCCTATAAAATTCCTTAGAATTAGGATTTTTCTTTATTATTTGAATTTTTAGGAATTGATCGCATAATTTTTATGTTTACTTGCATTTTTGTATGCATGGTTAATTTATAGAAGAATACAAAAAATAGTGCATTTGCATTTAGGACCTAATTTTCTACTTATTCAGATCAACGCTCCCCAGCCCGCCTTCCTAAATTAAACCAAATGACCCCCCCAAACCCTCTCATTCCTCACTCAACCGACTCTCAGATTTCTCTCTCTATCTCTGGTTCTCTCTAGAACCTTCCCCCCTCCACTCCTCTCCGATGAACTTCAGCCACCTTCTCCGGCCATCTCCTTGCTTGAATCCATGGTGGTCTCACCACCTACCAGCCTTATGGCTCCCTCTTGAGCATGTGTCATCATTTTGAGGCCCTCAAGTGAACCAGAGACGATTCACTCGCCTCCCATGGTTTCCCATGCCATTTTCCGGCCATCCATGACCGTTCGAGTAAGATCTGCAACTTTTCCGGCTAGATCGGTAACTTTTCAAGGTTTTCTCACTTTTTTCTGGGTTCTCCGAAACCCTAACTTTAAAGACTTTCCGATTTTCTTTCAGATTTGTCTTAGATCTGTGTATGTTATGAACCTCTTGGTGTTTTTCTGATTTTTTTCGAAGTGACTCTTCAAGATTAGGGTTTTCTTGATCTCTTTTAAAGAAACTTCTCCTCTGATTTTCAGTGGTGTCTTATGATTTTACTATGTTTAAACGGTTTGTTTTATGTTTTTTTCTACCTGGTTCATCGTGTTGAAAACCCTAAGTCTCTTTGGTTTTATCCGGGGTCCTGGAGCTGTCCTTGTTTATTTTGTATGTATGCCTGTTTTGATTGGGTTCTTTATGGTTAGATCCTTTTTCTTTGTTTGTCTTGAATGATTCTGAGTTCTTACCGCTTTTTAACTCAACTTAGTTAAAACCC
>NW_017672881.1:99367-162883 GCF_001879085.1 Nicotiana attenuata
CCCTATGGGTTCGGTCACAATTCAATAAAAATTTCATTCCCCCTCGCAATTGGAAATTGGGGCAGAATTTTGAGGAGGACCCTCAAAATTCCGAAGTAATTTCAGCCGATCGCCGCACGAGCAACAGTCAGAAGCGTCAACCCATCAAACTGGGGCAGAATTTTGAGGAGGACCCTCAAAATTCCGTTGCAGGAGAGGTTGCAATGTCCTGAACCACATCACAGTCGTCGGTTCATCTAAAAAATTTTCTTTTATTATACATTTATGTCATACTTTCGCAAAATCATGCATGTTTATTATTGAAACTGCTTTGCTTAGCAACGCTACCCCAATAATACAAACGGTATCACCAGATCGAAGCCGAAAGAGTCAAAAAAAAGCCAGCGGGGATACGAGCTAACCTTCCCCCTTTTACAAAACTCACGATTTTTCTTTGGATGCAAGCACTAGGATTACGAAATTATTAAACATACTATACGCCCATGGGACAAACATTGTTCAAGAATACGACTCTCAGAACCATTGCACTTGCCAACATTTGCTATCAGCACACACCAGTGATGTTCCGTATGTCACAATACTCCCAGTAATCACAAAGCTACAATCTACTATCAGCTAAGAAAACTTTACTGCCATTTGTTGTCTTATTTCCTGCATAAGGCTACCATTCTGCCTTCCAATTTGCATAAGGCTACTATTCTGCCTTCCGACGTTAAGCTCTACCTCCATCTGCATCTGCATTGCATAAGGCTACCATTCTACCTTCCGAGACTAAACGCTGTCTCCATCTGCATCTGCATTGCATAAGGCTACCATTCTGCCTTCCAACTTGCATAAGTCTACCATTCTGTCTTCCGAGACTAAACGCTGTCTCCATCTGCATCTGTATTGCATAAGGCTAACATTCTGCCTTCCAACTTGCATATGGCTACCATTCTGCCTTCCGAGACTAAACGCTGTCTCCATCTGCATCCGCATTGCATAAGGCTACCATTCTGCCTTCCAACTTGCATAAGGCTACCATTCTGCTTTCCGAGACTAAACGCTGTCTCCATCTGCATCCGCATTGCATAAGGCTACCATTCTGCCTTTCGAGGTTAAGCTCTACCTCCCTCCGCATCTGCACGACTGAAACATCGCCACATACTACATCTGCATTGCATGGCTGAAAGATCGCCTCATACTACATTGCACGGCTGAAAGATCGCCATATACTACATCTGCATGGCTGAAAGATCGCCTCATACTGCATTGCGCGGCAGAAAGATCGCCTCATACTGCATTGTACGGCTAAAAGATAGCCACATACTACACCTGCATGGCTGAAAGATCGCCACATACTGCATTGCTCGGCTGAAAGATCGCCACATACTACACCTGCACGGCTGAAAGATCGCCACATACTGCATCCTTCATGGGATGAAATATCGCCAACTCATCCAAAGGCGTCATCGTTTAGAGGCACCATCTTCATAGCCCGAGAACACCATGTCATGGCCTGAGGATCTCTTTCAAACTTTTGCATATCATTATTCAAAGGCGTCATGGTTCGAAGGCACCATCCTCATAGACCGAGAACATCATTTCATGGCTTGCGAATCCTTTATCATACGCTTCATGGCCCAGGACATCATGGTCTAAGGACGTCATCCTCATCGTCCGAAGACAACATCCATGGTCTGACGGGAATTTGCATCATGTTTAATTTTACGTACAATATATGCTTGTATTGCTTATTTGCAGGTAAGACAGCGAGCAACGGCCATCCTGGCATAAGCGATCCCGCTCCAGTTCCCACAGCCATATCAAACCTAACCATTCCCGTAAAGCTTCCACTCACACAACCCTAGATGTTGTGTCCGTTCTTGAAATTGCCTCATCGGTATACTCCGCCGGTGAATCCTGAACTACATACGGCTTGATTCCTGTAGTACCAGGGATATGTAGGCAACTCAAAATCCAGGGTGCGGCCTAACCTCTTCAAACCATTTTGCTCGGTCAAAATTGGCCATCATATCTTTACCCGACAACTCTTTCATTCTTCCCGGGTAAAGAGGGGCAGCTGTTGATACATAATTTTTCCCTATATATTTTCAATATGCAAAATACCTTCAAAATAGCATATATATGCATGTATAAGCATATCCAAGGGTTTTATTATTTTTCCATAATTTTAAGGGTTTTAAATTGATTTATTTTCTCCCTTTTTATTCGTAAAATCTCCAATAATTATTTTCAAAATTTATTATTTTGATAATTCATCTATTGGATTTTTATATTTACGCCAAAATATGGCTAAAGTAATCTTACACATTTTACAATTATATTTAGCATTTTAAAGGCTAAATTGTCACATAATTGCAATATTAGCCATTTTAAGGTTTAATTGTGTTTCATACGCATAAGATTGGATCCTGTACTTTTAATTGTTAATTATGTATTATAAATCATTTTAGTACTTTAAATTAGTTTTCAGACAACTGTTTGCTATTTTTATAAATTTAAAAAGGGAAAAAACTTGGCTATTTAAAATGTAAGGCCAAAATGGCTTTTCAAATCTAGCCAAATCGGACCCCAATTCCCCAGCCCAATTTTAATTTAAACCCGACCCACACCCTTTTAAATCCTACCAAATCCCGGATCCCCACCTACCCCATTCAATCTGGACCGTTGATCATTCAGATCAACGGTCCCCAGCCCCCTTCCTAAATTAAAACAAACGACCCCCCCAAACCCTCTCATTCCTCACTCAACCGACTCTCAGATTTATCTCTCTATCTCTGTTTCTCTCTAGAACCTTCCCCCCTCCCCTCCTCTCCGATGAACTTCACCCACCTTCTCCGGCCATCTCCTTGCCTGAATCCGTGGTGGTCTCACCACCTACCAGCCTTATGGCTTCCTCTTGAGCATGTGTCATCATTTGGAGGCCCTCAAGTGAACCAAAGACGATTCACTCGCCTCCCATGGTTTCCCATGCCATTTTTCCGGCCATCCATGGCTGTTCGAGTAAGATCTGCAACTTTTCCGGCTAGATCGGTAACTTTTCAAGGTTTTCTCACTTTTTTTTGGGTTCTCCAAAACCCTAACTTTAAAGACTTTCCGATTTTCTTTCAGATTTGTCTTAGATATGTGTATGTTATGAACCTCTTGGTGTTTTTCTCAAAGGTTTTTCTGATTTTTCGAAGTGACTCTTCAAGATTACGGTTTTCTTAATTTCCTTTAAAGAAACTTCTCCTCTGGTTTTCAATGGTGTCTTATGATTTTACTATGTTTAAACGGTTTGTTTATGTTTTCTTCTACCTGGTTCATCGTGTTGAAAACCCTAAGTATCTTTAGTTTTATTTGGGGTCCTGGAGTTGTCCTTGTTTATTTTGTATGTATGCCTGTTTTGATTGGGTTCTTTATGGCTAGATCCTTTTTCTTTGTTTGTCTTGAATGATTCTGAGTTCTTACCGCTTTTAACTCAACTTAGTTAAAACCCTAATTTCCTAAAGATTTCTTCACTTGTTACTGTGAGTTTTAAATACTCTCTTAACTTGTTTCTGTATGTTGGCCTGATCTTCTTTACCTGTTAAGTTGGTTTTCACTCTGATTCTATGTGTTAGCCATGACTACTTGACTTTGTTGATTACCATGCTTCGAGTAGTCCTTAGCCTACTCATGCCACTTCTGTATGTTTGTGTTCATCTAGTTTGCTTCTTTTGTCAGTATGATTGACCTTGCATGTTTGATACGCCTGTTCCTTCTTCCCTATTTATATGTCGAAGTGCAGAATCATGACTCCCCTTTTTATTGATCCTGATTTCCTTAAGTTACGGTTTGATTGCAAGGTTTTCATATAAACCCTTAAATTTTACTCGTTTGTTTAAAGTTGATTGATTCCATTTCATTATTAAGTATATTATGTACTTAGACTCAATTATATACTCTAATACCTTTACTACCCCCTTATATGGTAAGAATCAATCTTTCTCAAACTGATTTTCTTTCCTTAAGTTATCCCTGATAGTATCCGTTAAGCTGTAATTCCTTGTTTAAAGGGGAGTACTTGTATTAATGGGATTCTGATTGTGATTACTTCCTACTGCTTTGCCTAGCCGGCTGAAAGCCATGGCTAGACTGTGGAACACTGATTTCTTTCTGCACTTTGCTTCTTCAAGTGGTATGTTCTTAGTTCAAATTCCGAAACTCAACTCTATGCGTTCCCTTGTTTGTCAATCCTTGTCTCTTTCTGCACTAATTTAATGGCTCATGCTGTTAAATTGCACTTCTTGTTTACTGCTTTACTTAGCATGCTTAAAATTCTGCCCTCCTTTGTTCAAAATGTAATCAACATATTTACTTGTTCCTGTTTATGTCCCTCAACTAGCATGTCTCCTAATGTACTTGATTCATGACTAATTATGTGTTTCTAATTTAGACCCTCTGTGTCCCTAACCCCTACTTCCCTGTTTGAAACTCCTGAAGCTGTACTGCTATTTGAGCTTGTTCTGTATATGTTGTTGTTACCCCAATCCCCTTCCTTTTTTAAAACTGTTTTCCTTAAGCAACTGTTCTGTTGTCTTTTGCAAACTCACTTCAAACATGCTGTTTTTGAAACTTTTTTCCAACTCAACTCCTTTAAATCTGTGTCAAGCACTCTCGCATGTACTCTTAGAATACTAGGTTCTGCCCCTTTTGTGTGAGCCTTGCCTTGGGACCCTTGAGCTCCCTCTGAACTTGGACACATGAAAGCTGGCCCTTCCACACTGCACTTACCCTGTCTTGGCTATGAAATTTGGGTGTGAGCACTTCCCGAGATCCCTTGAGGTCCTTAGGGAACTCCGACACACCTAGATATGAGGGAAAGCTAATAACAATATTGGCATTTGAGGTGGTCTATTACATAACTCATAGAGGAAGTCCTAATCAGGCTTCCTATAGTGTAGCTTCTTATTTTTTCATTTCCGCTTATGTAATTCAATCACATGGTCTGTAATAACTTGTAAACAAGTATGGGGCTGGCTAGTGAAAAGGGATGGGGAAATATGCATCCTATAGTTGTTAAAGGGTAGAAAACATGTTACTAGGGTTATATTCCTAATTATGCATTAGAAATCATGCTCTTAGGACCTTTGTTTCCTGCTTTAGCATCTCATCCATCACTAATCCATGTTTTACCACTTAGGAATCCTGCTCCTAGGACAATAACAATATTGGCATAAAATCTGTTACTCATGAAGTCGTATTTCAACAATTCTGTAACTATTGTGTACATTTAGAAATCATGCCTTAGGGACTCTGCCATTTTGCATGTGCATATTAGATATCATGTCCTAAGATCATGTTCGCATTTTTGTTTAAAACGACTAGCTAATTACTGATTCACGAAAAGGTAGTAAAGTAATAATTTTCACATTGTGATGTTTCTGAATAAAATTGGTAACAGTCTCTGCAACTAGAACAACATGTTCTTAGGGTAAAATAATCTCCAACTGTCTTAATAACTCTGAATAACTACTGCATATCGCTTTACGCCTAGGCTAGCCTTAGGTAATTACTTAAATAAAACTAGAACTGCCTTTGTCTCGTTATCAATTGTTAAAGTCGGTAGGCAAACATGATTCAGACTTCTTTTCTTGGTCATGTAATAAATCTGGTCCTGATGTTATCACTTAGACACCCTACTTTAGGATTCTGAATTCAGACCTTAGTTGTGCATGAGTCGTGCTATCTTTATGCATTATTTGTGGAGGTATACATGAGCCTTCTACTTGCTTGTATGTTTCCCCCTAAGTGCAGTCTTATATGTTTTGTACGTCGCTTTAGTATTTTTGCCTTTAAACCTGAGGGTCTTCCTAGAACCTCCCTCTTATAGGAATAGGAGACCTAAATTCCTCCGGGACTGATAGGAAGGGACGGGTAACAACATGCAATAGGGGTCGAGACCAACACTCCCTTTAATTACCTTCAGGGGCGGGAAAGGGTAGATATGGATATGATAACCGGTGCGCTAATACCACGTGTAGCCCCTCTTTTGAGGAGTGTCATACCGGGTATTGCATTGATGTGATCCATATTACAAATAAGCCTAGGACACTCCCTTTACATTCATAAGCATGCTTAGATTGTAACTGTTTTCAAAACCTAGCTTCTTTTTTAATTAATTGTTTTCTTACGCTTGTGTGTATGTGAACTCAAATCCCCTATTATTTGAATCCTACTTGTCTATTTGCTAATTGCACAAATTCACAAAAAACAGTTTGGCCGGGAACCACACTAGTGGATCTTGAGGGGCGCCTAACACCTTCCCCTTGGGAAAATTTCAAGCCCTTACCCTATCTCTGGTTATCAAACGTAGTTGTAGATGAACCTTATTGGTGCCCTAACGCACCTCAAAATCGTTAGGTGGCGACTATTCAAAAAAAGCAAACCCCGTTCCCTAAAGGAATGAGTTGTCCCATACCCAAATGTTATGCACCCGATTCCCGAAGGAAAAGAAAAAGGGGGCGCGACATCAACAAGAATAATGAAACAGTAACACGTGCGCGACATCACCCTTCGTGCTTTTACTTTCATTCTCACCATATGAAACAACAAAAACGACACGGCATCACCCTTCGTGCATTAACTCTCATAACCATGGCACGGCATCACCCTTCGTGCATTAACTCTCACAATATCAGCACGGCATCACCCTTCGTGCATTAGCTCTCAAATCATGGCGCGACATCACCCTTCGTGCATTAACACTCACAATATCGGCACGACATCACCTTTCGTGCATTATCACTCACTCATAATATCATGCACGACATCACCCTTCGTGCTTTACACTCTTCCCCACCCAAACAATAGAAACAATACATCCCGGCAAGTGAATCAACAATAGAAACAAATACATCCCAGCAACGAATTCAGCTATAACCAATCTCGTTCCAACAGTTACTTCACAAAATGAATCTCAACTTGAACCAATACTCAACAATGGTCAATTACCAAGAAATTATCATAAGTCATGTTCAACATTGATAATCATCAATTTAAGCATGGACAGTACACAATAGAGTCACAACAATCATGGTATAGGACTCACGGGCATGCTTGACACCAACGTATAGATACTTGTCACCACACCTATACGTCGTACTCAACACTAACACGTAGCAAATAAGACCACAACTCCTATTCCCTCAAGCTAAGGTTAGACCAAACACTTACCTCAATTCCATGGACAAAATCAAGCCTCAATTACTGCTTTACCTCTCGGTTCCACTTCCAATCCGCTTGTATCTAGTCATTTTTTTACTTAATAACATCAATAAATGCTAAATAAACCAATTCTAATGCATGAATATAGATTTCCCAATGTTTCCCTAAAAAGTCAAAAATCGACCTCGGGCCCGCTTGGTCAAAACTCGAAGTTCGAATCAAAACCCGACTACCCATTCACCCACGAACCCAAATATGCAATTGGTTTTGAAATCCGACCTCAATTTGAGGACCAAATCCCCAAAATTTGAAAATCCTAATTTCTACCCAAGAACACCCAATTTCCCATGAAAAAAACCCTAGATTTTGAGATGAAATCATGTAAAGAAATGAAATAGATTGAAGAAAAAGAGTTAAGATTCATTTACCTATGATTTGGGGAAGAACTTGCTCTAGAAAAATCGCCCTTAGGAGTTTAGGTTTCAAAATTTTGAAGAATGAAGTGAAAATCCCGTCTAAATGATGTTTTGTTCAGGTACAGATGTCGCAATTACGACAAGAGCTTCGCAATTGCGAAGCTCGCAAATGCGAGACAGGCTTCGCAATTGCAAACTTGCTGCATGTCTGCTCCCCTCGCAATTGCGAGCAATTTGTCGCAATTGCGGTGACTGGCCCCTCCCTGATGACTTCGCAATTGCGAAGGGGTGTTCGCAAATGCGAACAAGTGCTGGCATGGGCTTCTTCGCAATTGCAATAAAGCCCTCGCAATTGCCAAGCCTGTTAGGCTCGCAACTGCGAAGCCTGACCTCGCAATTGCGAGATCAGAGCCTGCAACAAAAATACTAGCTACAACAGAAATTTTCTAAGTCCAAACTCGCTCCGTGGCCTATCCAAAACTCACCCGAGCCCTCGGGGCTCCAAACCAAACATGCACGCAAGTCTAAAAACATCATACGGACTTGCTCGTGCGTTCAAATCATCAAAATATCATTAACAACTACGAATTTAACCTCAAGTTCATGAAATTCATAAGATAGTTCAAAATTTCTATTTTCTCAACCTAGGGTCCGATTTATATCAAATCAACTCCGATTCTAACCAATTTTCATAGATTCGACTTAAATATTTTTTTAAACCTGTACCGGGCTCCGGAACCAAAATACGGGCCCGATACCATCAAGATCACACACCATTTCATTTCCATATGTCCTTATATTTTCCAGCAAACAATTTTCTTTAAAAATTCTTTTCTCGGGCTAAGGACCTCGGAATTCGATTCCGGGCGTACGCCCAAGTCCCATATTTTACTACGGACCCTACGGGACCGTTAAATCACGGGTCCGGGTTCGTTTATCAAAAATGTTGACCGAAGTCAACATTAACCAATTTTAAAGGCCAAATTCAATATTTTTCTTAAATTTCACATAAAAGCTTTTCGGATACGCGCTCGGACTGCGCACACAAATCGAGGAGAAAGAAAATGTGGTTTTCAAGGCCTCGAAACCCGAATTCAGATTCTAAAATACAAGTTGACCCTTTGGGTCATCACATTCTCCACCTCTAAAACAACCGTTCGTCCTCGAACGAACATAGAAAAGTACCTGAGTCGGTGAAAAGGTGGGGATATCGGCTCAACATATCGGACTCGGACTCCCAGGTCGCTGCCTCAACAGGCTGACCTCTCCAGTGCACACGAACTGAAGGAAATTCTTCGATCTCAACTGTCGAACCTGCCGGTCTAGAATAGCTACCGGCACCTCCTCGTAGGTCGAGTCCTTGTCCAACTTGACAGTGCTGAAGTCTAACACGTGGGATGGATCGCCGTGATACTTCCGGAGCATAGACACATGAAACACTGGATGCTCAGCTAATAAACTCGGCGGCAACGCAAGTCTATAAGCCACCTCTCCCACTCGATCAAGAATCTCAAAAGGTTCGATGAACCTAGCGCTTAGCTTGCCTTTCTTCCCAAATCTCATCACACCCTTCATGGGCGACACCCGAAGCAACACTCGCTCTCCGACCATGAATGCCACATCACGAACCTTACGGTCGGCATAACTCTTTTGCCAGGACTGAGCTGTACAAAGCCTATCCTGAATGATCTTAACCTTGTACAAGGCATCCTGTACCAAATCCGTACCCAACAACCGAGCCTCCCCCGGCTCAAACCACCCAACTGGCGAACGACACCGTCTACCATATAATGCCTCATAGGGAGCCATCTGGAGACTGATAGCTGTTGTTGTAGGCAAACTCCGCTAATGGCAAGAACTGATCCCACGAACCTCCAAAGTCAATAACACATGCTTGGAGCATATCCTCTAAAATCTGAATAGTACGCTTGGACAGTCCGTCCGTCTGAGGATGAAATGCTGTGCTCAACTCAACCCGTGTACCCAACTCACGCTGTACTGCCCTCCAAATATGCGAGGTAAACAGCGTACCTCGGTCAGAAATAATAGACACGGGCACACCATGAAGACGAACAATCTCCCGGATATAGATTTCAGCTAACCTCTCTGAAGAATAGGAGACTGCCACATGAATGAAATGCGGTGACTTGGTCAGCCTATCAACAATAACCCATACCGCATCGAACTTCCTCTGAGTCCGTGGGAGTCCAAAAACGAAGTCCATAGTGATACGCTCCCACTCCCACTCAGGAATCTCAATCTTCTGAAGCAAACCACCAAATCTCTGATGCTCTCACTTTACCTGCTGACAATTCAAACACCGGGCTACAAATGCAACAATATCCTTCTTCATCCTCCTCCACAAATAACGCTGCCCCAAGTCCTGATACATCTTAGCGGCGCCCGGATGAATAGAGTTCCGGGAACTATGAGCCTCCCTAGACTCAACTCACAAAGTCCGACACATTAGGCACACAAACTCGCCCCTACATCCTCAAAACTCCATCATCTCTAACTGTAACCTGCTTGGCACCACCATGCCGCATTGTGTTCCTAAGGACTAGCAAGTGAGGATCATCATACTGCCGATCCCTGATACGCTCAAATAATGAAGACCGAGCGACTGTGCAAGCTACAACACGGCTGGGCTCAGAAACATCCAACCTCACGAATTGATTGGCTAAATCCTGCACATCCAAAGCAAGCGGTCTCTCACCGACTGGAATATACGCAAGGCTACCCATACTAGCCGACTTCCTACTCAAAGCATCGGCCACCACATTGGCCTTCCCCGATGATACAAGATGGTGATGTCATAGTCCTTCAGTAGGTCCAACCACCTTCTCTGCCTCAAATTTAACTCCTTCTGCTTGAACAAATATTGTAGACTCTTGTGATCTGTGAACACCTCACATGACATGCCATATAAATAATGCCTCCAAATCTTCAGCGCGTGAACAATGGCGCTAGCTCCAGATTGTGAACTGGATAATTCTTCTCGTGAACCTTCAACTGTCGTGAAGCATAAGCAATAACTTTGCCATCCTGCATCAACATCGTACCAAATCCAATACGAGATGCGTCACAATACACTATATAAGGCCCTGAACCTGTAGGCAAAACCAACACCGGTGCTGTAGTCAAAGCTGTCTTAAGCTTATGAAAGCTCGCCTCACACTCGTCCGACCACCTGAACGAGGCACCTTTCTGGGTCAACCTGGTCATCGAGGCTGCTATAGATGAAAACCCCTCCACAAACCGACGGTAATAACCCACCAAACCCAAGAAACTCCGGATCTCTATAGCTGATGTGGGTCTAGGCCAATCCTTGACTGCCTCTATCTTCTTCGGATCCACCTGAATAACCTCTGCTGATACAACATGACCCAAGAAGGCAACTAAACTCAACCAAAACTCACATTTCGAAAACTTAGCCTACAACTGACTGTCTCTCAAAGTCTGAAGAATGACTCTAAGATGCTGTTGATGCTCCTCTCGGCTGCGGGAGTAGATCAAAATATCATCAATGAAGACAATCAAAAAGGAATCAATATAAGGCGTGAACACCCGTTTCATCAAATCCATAAAAGCTGCTAGGGCATTCGTCAACCCAAATGACATAACTAAGAACTCATAATGACCGTACCGAGTGTGAAAAGCTATCTTAGGGACATTGGATGCCCTAATCCTCAACTGATGGTAGCCAGATCTCAAATAAATCTTTGAAAACACTTTGGCACCCTGAAGCTGATAAAAAAAATCACCAATCCTCGGCAATGGATACTTGTTCTTGATGGTGACTTTGTTCAACTGCCGATAATCAATACACATCCTCATCGATCCATCCTTCTTCTTAACAAACAATATCGGCGCACCCCGGGGCAAGACACTAGGTATGATCAAGCCCTTATCAAGCAAGTCTTGCAGCTGCTCCTTTAATTCCTTCAACTCTGGCGGGGCCATACGATATGGAAGAATAAAAATGGGCTGAGTGCCCGGAGCCAAATCAATGTAAAAGTCGATATCCCTGTCGGGTGGCATCCCCGGCAGGTCTGTAGGAAATACTTCTGGAAACTCCCGAACAACTGGCACGGAGTCCATAGAAGGAACCTCATCACTAGAATCACGAACATATGCCAAATAAGCCAAACATCCCTTCTCGACCATACGCCGAGCCTTCATATAAGAAATAACCCTACTAACAGAATGACCAGGAGTCCCTCTCCACACCAATCGAGGCAAACCCGGGAAAGCTAAGGTAACAGTTTTGGCATGATAGTCCAATATACCGTGGTAAAGTGACAACCAATCCATCCCCAAAATAACATCGAAATCAACCATATCGAGGAGTAGAAGGTCTACACTAGTCTCAAGGATCCCAATAACAACCATGCACGAACAATAGACAAGGTTTACAATAATAGAATCACCTACTGCGTAGACACATATACGAGAGCACTCAAAGAATCATGAGACAACCAAATATGAAGCAAAATAAGATGACACATAGGAGTATGTCGACCGGGATCAAATAGAACTGATGCATCTCTACTGCAAACTGAAACCGTACCTGTGATAACGACATCGGATGCCATAGCCTCAAGCCTGGCTGGGAAAGCATAACATCGAGGCTAGGCCCCACCACTCTGAACTACATCCCTGGGACGGCCTCTTGCTGGTTGGCCTCCACCTTTAGCGGCCTAACCTCCACCTCTAACACCTTGACCTCCACCTCTAGCTGCCTGACCCCTACCTCTAGCTGGCCGAGCGGGTGGTGGAACACCCGGTGCCTGAACCATAGCACGAGAACCCTAATGTTGAGAACTGCTCGAGGCTCGAGGGCAAAATCTAGCAATGCGCCTCGGATCGCCACAAGTAAAACAAGTCCTCAGCTGCTGGGACTGCTGACCCTAAAATTGACCCTGACAGCCTGAGTAACCACCTTGAAAACTCTGGAGCGGAGGTGCACTGATAGGAGCTGGTAATGCATTGTAAGGTAGCTGATCTAAATACTGCATATGAGAACCACGACCACCTGGAGCACCGTGAGAAGCTTGTAGTGCTGAATGAAACGGCCTGGGCCAAAAGAATCCCTACCTCCCGATGAGGCACCACTGAACCTGCCAGAATGACGAGGCCTCTTGTCAGACCCCTGACTGCTCCCCTGTGATAGAACCATCTCAACTCGCCTGGCCACATGGCTGCATCCTGGAAATAAATCTCACTCCCTGTCTCCTTAGCCATCTGCAATCTGATAGGCCGAGCTAGTCCCTCAATAAACCTCCTCACCCTCTCTCTCTCTCGGTGGGAAGTATAAGAAGAGCATGACGGGCCAAGTCAATAAATCTGGTCTCGTACTGAGTGACGGTCATAGAACCCTGTTGGAGGCGCTCAAACTGCCTCCGATAATCTTCTCTCCTGGTGATAGGGAGAAACTTCTCCAGAAATACTGAGAGAACTGATCCCAAGTCAGAGCTGGTGATCCAGCTGGTCTAGCCAAACAATAATCTCTCCACCACTTCTTGGCGGAACCTGAAAGACGAAAAGCAGCAAAGTTGACCCCATTGGTCTCCACTACCCCCATATTCCGTAGAACCTCGTGACAACTATCCAAATAATCCTGGGGATCCTCTGAAGATGTAATGCCATAGGTAGTAGTAAAAAGCTTGGCGAACCCGTCTAGACTCTAAAGACATCAGCAGACATAGCTGGCCCATCACCGGTCTGTGCTACAACACCCGGCTAAACTACCCTAACTGGCTGAGCTGCTGGAGCTTGAAATTAGGGAGCCATCCGCTCCGGAGTGTGAGTAGCAAGAGTCTGCGCTCCTCCTCCAACCCGAGAAATAGCTGGTGCTACAGGGAATATGCCTGCCTGAGTGATGCTCTCCATAAGGCCTACTAGACGGACCAGAGCATCCTGGAGTACCGGGGTAGCGACAAACCCCTCTAGGACCTGAGCTGGCCCTGCTGGAACTGTCTGGGCCAGAACCTCATCCTCAAACTCTACCCGAGGATCCGCCGCTGGTGTTGCTGCTCGAGCTCTGGGCTGAGCCCTTCCTCTGCCCGGCCCCTAGCACGACCTCGGCCTCTGCCCCTCGTAGGAGCTGCCACTGGGGGCTCGGGCTGCTGGTCAGCTGATGAAACGGTACGTGTCCTCACCATCTGCAAAAGAACAGAGCGGAAGTTCAATTAGCGTTGAGAAATCATGTCGCACGACAGGAAAGAATATATGTGAAGTTTTTACTAAACTCTGTAGCCTCTGGGGGATAAGACGTCTCCGTACCGATCCCTCACACTCTACCTAGGTTGTTCGTGAATTGTGAGACCTAGACAACCTAGAGCTCTGATACCAACTTGTCACGACCCGGATTTCCCACCGCCGGGATCGTGATGGCGCCTACTCGTGAAAGCTAGGCAAGCCAACTACTATGATTTTAACCCATTAGCAATTAACCCAAACAGAATAAATAGTAACTAAAGCTAAACAGGTACAAAGTGCGGAAGTGTTATAGCAATTTGAAATACTCCAATACATGTCTACCCTAATGATCTGGTGTCACAATTTCACCAACATCTACGAATTTCTATAAACACTGGTTTAGAAAGAAAAGTACAACTATTCTCGAAATAGAAGAGACAGTAGAAAACAAAAGCGGGGAAAGGGGGACTTCAGGCTCCGCGAATGCCAGCAGATCTAGCTTGGTCTCCCTGGACTGAAGGCAGCTATCTCAAGCTACTCACAAGGTCCGGCACCGAGATCTGCATAAAAAGTGCAGAGTACAGTATCAGTACAACCGACCCCATGTACTGGTAAGTGTTGAGCCTAACCCCGGTGAAGTAGTGACGAGACTAGGACACGACAACCATATAAACCTGTGCAGTTAAATCATATACGAACAAAACAATAATAACAGGAAATGACAGATAAAGATGGGAAGGGGAACATGCTGCGGGGAATATCAGATTCTAACAGTAATTCAATAGAGAAGCATAATGAGCGCCATATTTGTATCAACAAGAATAATGAAACAGTAACACGTGCACGATATCACCCTTCATGCTTATACTCTCATTCTCACCATATGAAATAACAGAAATGGCACGGCATCACCCTTCGTGCATTAACTCTCATAATCATGGCACGACATCACCCTTCGTGCATTAACTATCACAATATCGGCATGGCATCACCCTTCGTGCATTAGCTCTCAAATCATGGCACGACATCACCCTTCGTGCATTAGCTCTCAAAGCATGGCACGACATCACCCTTCGTGCATTAACACTCACACTATCGGCCCGACATCACCCTTCATGCATTATCACTCACTCATAATATCATGCACAACATCACCCTTCGTGCTTTACACTCTTCCCCACCCAAACAATAGAAACAATACATCCCGGCAAGTGAATCAACAATAGAAACAAATACATCCCAGCAACGAATTCAGCTATAACCAATCTCGTTCCAACAGTTACTTCACAAAATGAATCTCAACTTGAACCAATACTCAACAATGGTCAATTACCAAGAAATTATCATAAGTCATGTTCAACATTGATAATCATCAATTTAAGCATGGACAGTACACAATAGAGTCACAACAATCATGGTATAGGACTCACGGGCATGCTTGACACCAACGTATAGATACTTGTCACCACACCTATACGTCGTACTCAACACTAACACGTAGCAAATAAGACCACAACTCCTATTCCCTCAAGCTAAGGTTAGACCAAACACTTACCTCAATTCCATGGACAAAATCAAGCCTCAATTACTGCTTTACCTCTCGGTTCCACTTCCAATCCGCTTGTATCTAGTCATAATTTACTTAATAACATCAATAAACGCTAAATAAACCAATTCCAATGCATGAATATAGATTTCCCAATGTTTTCCCTAAAAAGTCAAAAATCGACCCCGGGCCTGCTTGGTCAAAACTCGAAGTTCGAATCAAAACCCGACTACCCATTCACCCACGAACCCAAATATGCAATTGGTTTTGAAATCCGACCTCAATTTGAGGTCCAAATCCCCAAAATTTGAAAATCCTAATTTCTACCCAAGAACACCCAATTTCCCATGAAAAAAACCCTAGATTTTGAGATGAAATCATGTAAAGAAATGAAATAGATTGAAGAAAAAGAGTTAAGATTCATTTACCTATGATTTGGGGAAGAACTTGCTCTAGAAAAATCGCCCTTAGGAGTTTAGGTTTCGAAATTTTGAAGAATAAGTGAAAATCCCGTATAAATGATGTTTTGTTCAGGTGCAGATGGCAATTGCGAAGCTCGCAAATGTGAGACAGGCTTCGCAATTGTGAAGCTGCTGCATGTCTTCTCCCCTCGCAATTGCGAGCAATTTGTCGCAATTGCGGTGACTGGCCCCTCCCTGATGACTTCGTAATTGTGAAGGGGTGTTCGCAAAGGCGAACAAGTGCTGGCTTGGGCTTCTTTGCAATTACGATAAAGCCCTCGCAATTGCCAAGCCTGTTAGGCTCGCAATTGCGAAGCCTGACCTTGCAATTGCGAGATCTGAGCCTGCAGCAAAAATACCAGTTGCAACAGAAATTTTCTAAGTCCAAACTCACTCCGTGGCCTATCCAAAACTCACCCGAGCCCTTGGGGCTCCAAACCAAACATGCACACAAGTCTAAAAACATCATATAGACTTGCTCGTACGATCAAATCATCAAAATAACATCAACAACTACGAATTTAACCTCAAGTTCATGAAATTCATAAGATAGTTCAAAATTTCTATTTTCTCAACCAATGGTCCGACTTATATCAAATCAACTCCGATTCTTACCAAATTTCACAGATTCAACTTAAATATTATTTTAAACCTATACCGGGCTCTAGAACCAAAATACGGGCCCGATACCATCAAGATCACACATCATTTCATTTCCAAAGGTCCTTATATTTTCCAGCAAATAATTTTCTTTAAGAATTCTTTTCTCGGGCTAGGGACCTCGGAATTCATTTTCGGGCATACACCCAAGTCCCATATTTTACTACAAACTCTATGGGACCGTCAAATCACGGGTCCGGGTCCATTTAGGATGTGTGAGTTTGGGTTCCACAATGACCAAAGTAATTGAGAGAAGTTCTTTGATGAAATGTGTCAACTCTTGATGCTCTTGTGTCACACTTTATCCTTGGTTTTTCAAAGTTTAAATGTGATAATGATGCATTCGTATTGAGGGCAATTGTTAGTCCCAATTGATGCTTGTTGAGGTTGCTTTAGGATAACTGGAATTACTTGGATTGTCCTTTAAGGGGTGGGTCTTATTTTGTTTGCTTGAGGACAAGCAAAGGTTTAAGTTTGGGGGAGTTGATAAGTTAGGATTTTAACGTTTTTTATGCCCCTACTTGCCTATGCTTTAAGTATAAATTGCTACAAAATAGCCCCAAAATGCTCACAGGTTGTGCTTGATTGCAGGTTTGGTCGACAAAGTGACGAAATGTCAAAGATCGGCTCAAAAAGGAGTGAAGCCTGCTCAAGTATCAATGACCAAGAGAATTGAGGAAAAAGGGGCCTAATGCGGACCGCACAAAAGTGGATGCGCCGCACTAGGAGGTTCAGAGACATGGCATATTCAGTGGAAGTGCTACGCGGCTGGGGTTGGATTCTCGCGGTCCGCGGTCAGGCTACGCGGCCGCTTCACACTTTTGTGCGGTCCGCGTGAACGAGATTCAGAGAGTTGAAGTTTTGACAATTTCAAGCAATGCGCTCCGCGCTCCTTTATGTGCGGCCGTGCCAACTTCCATCGCGGCCGCGGTGCACTTTCTCGCGGTCCGCGGTCCCCAACTTCAGAGAAGCTGAAATCATAAGTCCAAGAGCCAGTGTGGCCGCGGTCCTTTTTGCGCGGTCCGCGCTAACCCCGCAGGGGTATTTTTGTCCAGTTTTTCCAGCCTAGTATAAATAGAACATTTTACCATTCTTAGGTTAAGTTTATATTCTGAATGCAGCTGAGCTCGTGAGACTGGATATTGTAGCTATTTTCGGCACTTTTGCTCTTTATTATTGTAGTTTCTTCTTAGTAATTAATTAATATGCTTAGTTCTTCATCTATTTCTTCAATTTCTGTACCTAGCATGAGTAGCTAAACCCATTAGCTAGGGTTGTGGCTCAACCCTAGTGTGGGTAATTGATGGGTGTTGCCATCTAAGGTTAGATTGATATTGGGTGTTTGTTATTTGGGTTGATTTTAGGTTTTAATTAAGGATTGGTGGTTGCAAACACTGATTCTAGTTTTGTGGGTTTATCTCTTCTTGAGAAAGAGAGTCCATGACCCCAAAATTAACCTAACAAGGAATTGGGATGGACCCATGAGAAATTGTAGCCCCAATTAACGGGTTAAATCTCGAGAGAGTAATGACCCTACTTGAACCCTAGTTGCTTGGTCTAATTGGCCTACTCAATTGGTCTCGAGAGAGTCAATTGGGCAAAATCATTGTCTCTACCGGGAGGTGTGAGAGTGGGTACAATTGTGCAACGGTTATAGCATAAGCCCCAAATATGTCAATCTATCCTTAGTAGTTTCCACCCGTTAAATAACCACGTAGGTGATGCCATGACCCTAGTGCCTTTCTCTATATTAAATACAACTTAGCAATATTCTCGTAGCATAATTTAGTTTTAATCATTAGTTTTATAATAGTAGTTATAAAAATCAAAGAAAACCAAAAATGTTTGAAGTGACATTAGAAGCACAACCGCATCTCTAGACTAGACAGACAATACAACTCCACTACTAGCTCCCTGTGGAAATTCGATCCCGAACCACTATTCGGGTAAAAGCTATTGCGACCCGCTCTTCCTACCTTAGTGTAGTGTCGAGTCGGCAGCGATCACTTTTTGGCGCCGTTGCTGGGGAGCTTACGGTATTGACTATCTGTTTGGTTATTTTTGTGATTTGCTTCTCTTTCCTTCTTGTTTACTAATTTTGTTTGTGTCGATTACTCAGGTACTATGGCTTTAAATGCAAACGACCCTCTTGGAAATGGCTTGCAGGGGAGGAGGTTGAGGATATTGGAGATGAGGAGGTGCCTCTTGTACCTCCAGGACCACGAAGAGGCCGCCGGGCCAATGCTAATGACAGCGTCCCAGATACTCCTCCGCCACCTCCAAGAGCGGTTCCTCGGGTGCTACCGAATCAAGGATATGCGAGTGCCATTGTTCCTCCCCAAATCCGGGCGGGGAACTTTCAAATCACAAATGTTATGTTGACCTTGCTCGAGCAAAGAGGGTATTTTACGGGCGCCTCCGATCAAAATGCCTACAAGCACTTGAAGGGGTTCGTAGATACATGCTGGGGTAGCAAGCAAACAAACGTGTCCGAGGATGCGTTGAGATTGAGGCTTTCCCGTTCTCTCTTCGGGGTAAAGCGTTGGATTGGTTAGAAAGTCTCCCTAATCATTCTATCACCACATGGGATGAATTGGCGGAAAAATTTATTGGCAAGTTCTTTTCTCCAAGTCATATGGCGGCTCTTCGGCATGAGATTCTAGCTTTCAAGAAAATGCCAATGGAACCTTTGCACGAGATATGGGAAAGATATAGAACAATGGTGAAAGAGTGCCCTAATAACGACATGATCGAGGCGATGATACAACAAACTTTTTATCGGGGCATCAACACCACAAATCAGTGCATTGTGAACCAATTAGCCGGAGGGAACTTTATGAAACTTTCTTACCAAGAGGCATGTGATGTACTTGATGAAATGGACGACACCTCTTTGGCATGGCAAAAACGAGCAAATGTACCCCAAGGTGACCCCACGGTCATCCATTTGCACAAGGAATTGAATGATCATGGCCAAGCTATTGCCGAGCTTACAACAACTATGAATCAATTGGCGAAGGCGCAATTGCAACAAGTCCAAAACCCGCGCCAAGTCAATGCAATGGAAAGTGTTTCTATGTTGAAAAGGAGGCAAAGAGGGCAACAACAACCTCAAGGTAATTGTGAGCAATTTGATAACAACAATGATGATGGTGGTTATTCAAATGAGTGCTATGATGATCAAAGCGAAGAATGTCAATATGTCAATAACTACCAAGGGAATAGAGGAAATCAAGGGAATCAACAATGTCGTCCACAAGGAAATTGGGGCAATCAACAAGGCGGCGGTAATTGGAATAACAACAACCAACAACAAGGTGGTGGAAATTGGAACAACAACAATCAAAACAACAATTAGGGTAACCAAGGTAACAATTAAGGCAATTGGAACGGGAACAATAATAATTGGAGCAACAAAACAACAATCAAGGAGGGTGGAATAATGGCGGAAATCAAGGCAACCGGGGGCAAGGCTTTCAAAGGCCCCCCATGTACCAACAACCGAACAATCCACCCCCCTTTCAATCTCAAGGGTCTAGTTCTTCAGGTAGGGATATGGGGAGGATAGAAATGATGTTCGAACAAATGATGAAAAAGAACCAAGATTCCGATGCACAATTGGCTTCTCATAATACATCTATACAGAACCTAGAAGTGCAACTAGGCCAAATTTTTCAAGCGTTGAATACTCGACCTAAAGGTGCTCTCCCAAGTGATAAGGTAGTGAACCTGAAGGGAGGTAACAATCATGTGATGGCAGTTACAACAAGAAGTGGGAGAGGCGGTGATATGCATGCCTCGAATGAAAATCAAGTTGTGAATGATGATATTGGGTTCCAAGAAGATGTGGGTCCTTTGATTGTTGAAGATATGGATGAGACAAATGTGAACAATGAAGTGAGGATAGATATTGATGAGGCCGAGGTGGACACTCAAGTGGCTGTGAACCCGTCTAGGGAGCACATAATTGACATGCCGGAGCCGGTGGTGCCAAAAGCCAAGGAAACTTTGCCTAGACCACCTCCACCTTATCCTCATCGGTTAGCAAAGCAGAAGAGTGACAATCAATTCAAGAAGTTCATAGATATGATGAAAAGCCTTACAATCAATGTGCCTTTGGTGGAGGTACTTGAACAAATGCCGGGCTATGCAAAGTTCATGAAGGATTTGGTCACAAAGAAGCGTTCCATAGATTGTGAAATAATAAAGATGACTCACCAAGTTAGTGTGATAGTGCATTCTATGGCCCCAAAACTTGAAGACCCTGGAGCTTTTACTATCCCTTGCACTATCGGTAGTGCGGAGTTTGCTAAGGCCATTTGTGACTTGGGGGCTAGCATTAATTTGATGCCTTATTCAGTCTTCAAGACTTTGGGAATTGGGCAACCTAGGCCAACCTCGATGAGACTTCAAATAGCTGACCGGTTGATGAAGCGACCTTTGGGTATAATTGATGACGTTCTTGTCCGGGTGGACAAATTCATATTGCCGGCCGACTTTGTCATATTGGATTGTGAAGTGGACTTTGAAGTGCCGATCATTCTTGGGAGACCTTTCCTAGCTACGAGGAAGGCCTTGGTTGATGTTGAAGCGGGTGAGTTGACATTCTGAGTGGGAGATAAGAAGGTGGTATTCCATGTTTGCAAATCAATGAGACAACCCAATAACATGGAGGTGTGTTCATTTGTGGACATTGTCACGGCTGTGATAGTGGATGACACAGATTCCATGATAAATGTTGAAGATCCTCTTGAGGCCGTGCTTCTTAACATGGATGTCGATGATGATGCTAGCAGAGTGGAGTGCGTGAATGCATTGCATGGTATGGGTTCATATTCATATGAGCCTAGGAAGTTGTCTTTGGATCTTGAAAACCGCAAAACTCCACCAACTAAGCCATCCATTGAGGAGCCACCGGTGTTGGAGTTGAAGCCACTTCCTCCACACCTCAGGTATGAATTTTTGGGCTCTAATTCAAGTCTTCCAGTTATTCTTTCTTCTTGCCTTACTAACTTGCAGGTTGAGGCCACTTTGAGGGTGCTTTAAAGGCGAAAAAGGGCAATAGGATGGACTCTGGCGGACATTAGGGGAATAAGCCCCGCATTTTGCATGCATAAGATCATCTTGGAAGAGGATGCAAGGCCTTCCCTTGAACATCAAAGAAGACTAAATGAGGCGATGCAAGAAGTGGTAAAGAAAGAGGTTATCAAGTGGCTTGACGCCGGTGTGGTTTATCCAATCTCCGATAGCTTGTGGACTTCTCCGGTCCAATGTGTGCCAAAGAAAGGAGGGATGACGGTGGTGACCAACGACAACAATGAGCTTATTCCCACGCGAACCATTACCGGGTGGAGAGTTTGTATGGACTACAGGAAACTCAACAAGGTGACCCGCAAGGATCATTTTCCCTTGCCATTCCTCGATCAAATGCTTGATCGCCTTGCGGGGCGAGCATTCTATTGTTTTTTGGATGGGTACTCGAGCTACAATCAAATCTTAATTTCCCCAGAGGACCAATAGAAGACCACTTTTACATGCCCCTATGGTACATTTGCTTTCTCCCGGATGCCATTCGGGTTGTGCAATGCTCCGGCGACCTTCCAACGTTGTATGATGGCTATTTTCACCGACATGGTGGAAGACATATTGGAGGTCTTTATGGATGACATTAGTGTGGTTGGTGACTCCTTTGATGAATGCTTGGTAAATTTGGATAGAGTCTTAGCTCGATGTGAAGAAACTAACCTCGTTCTCAATTGGGAAAAATGCCATTTTATGGTCGAAGAAGGTATAGTGTTGGGTCACAAGATTTCTAAGCATGGGATTGAGGTAGACAAGGCTAAGATCGAGGTGATTTCAAGGCTCCCTCCCCCCACTTCTGTCAAAGGGGTGAGGAGTTTTCTTGGGCATGCCGGGTTCTACCGGCGATTTATCAAAGATTTCTCGAAGGTTGTGAATCCGCTTTGCAAATTGCTAGAGAAAGATGCCAAATTTGTTTTTGATGAAAAATGCATGGAGGCCTTTGAACTCTTAAAGCACAAGTTGACCACAACTCCTATCATCACCACACCTAATTGGAGTTTGCCCTTTGAACTAATGTGTGATGCAAGTGACCTTGCGGTGGGGGCGGTATTAGGTCAACGGGTTAACAAAATGTTTCATCCCGTGTATTATGCAAGTAATACTATGAATGAATCTCAATGAAATTACACGGTGACGGAGAAGTAGTTATTGTCCATTGTATTTGCCATGGAGAAATTTCGGCCTTATCTTATGGGGGCCAAGGTGATTGTGCACACGGACCATGCCGCCCTTAGGTATTTGATGACCAAGAAGGATTCCAAGCAAGATTGATGAGATGGGTGTTACTTCTTCAAGAATTTGACTTAGAAATAGTGGACCGGAAGGGAAGTGAGAATCAAGTTGCGGACCATTTGTCCCGGTTGGAGGAAGAAGGGAGGCCATGTG
This sequence comes from Nicotiana attenuata, assembly GCF_001879085.1. Taxonomy (NCBI): domain Eukaryota; kingdom Viridiplantae; phylum Streptophyta; class Magnoliopsida; order Solanales; family Solanaceae; genus Nicotiana; species Nicotiana attenuata. The sequence goes on from NW_017672881.1 coordinate 122,311, forward strand.
ACGGCCTTGAAATAAATGATACATTCCCCGACGAGCAACTTCTTTCCGTGTCAATGTGTGACATGCCATGGTTCGCGGACATCGCCAACTTCATTGTGACCGGAATTGTCCCGTGTGAGCTCTCTTCCAACCAAAGGAAGAAACTCAAGCGGGATAGTCTGGATTTTTATTGGGATGATCCGTACTTGTTTAAAATTTGCACGGATGGTGTGATTAGAAGATGTGTCCCGGAAGGTGAACAATTGAGCATTTTGGAGGCTTGTCACTCCTCCCCCTATGGTGGCCATCATGGAGGGGTGAGAACGGCTTCAAAGGTCTTGAGTTGCGGTTTCTATTGGCTGACTTTGTTTAAAGATGATAGTGACTTGGTAAAGAGATGTGATGCATGCCAAAGAGCCGGCGGAATTTCAAAAAGGGATGAGATGGCTCTCAATTCGATTCTCGAGGTGGATATTTTTGATGTTTTGGGCATCGATTTCATGGGTCCTTTCGTGAGTTCTTGTGGGAACACTTATATTCTCGTGGCGGTGGACTATGTCTCAAACTGGGTTGAAGCCGTGGCTTTACCCAACAATGAAGCCCGGAGTGTTGTGGCATTCTTGAAAAGAGTATCTTCACAAGGTTTGGCACCCCTCGTGCTATCATTAGTGATGGGGGGTCTCACTTTTGCAACAAGGCTTTTGATTCATTGCTTGCCAAGTATGGAGTAAATCACAAAGTGACCACCCCCTATCATCCTCAAGCTAGTGGTCAAGTGGAAGTCTCCAACCGAGAAATAAAGAGTATCTTGTTCAAGACGGTCAATGCTAATAGGACCGATTGGTCAAAAAAGTTGGATGACGCCTTATGGGCGTACCGGACGGCTTACAAGACCCCAATTGGTATGTCCCCGTACCGGTTGGTGTTTGGGAAAGCTTGCCATCTTCCGGTAGAATTGGAGCATAAAGCTATGTGGGCCTTAAGAAAGTTGAACTTGGAATGGGATGTTGCAGCGAATCTCCGTGTTGAGCAACTTAATGAGCTTGATGAGTTTGGATTTCATTCCTACTCTAGCTCGTCCTTGTATAAGGACAAGATGAAGTATCTTCACGACAAATATGCTCGGGACAAGGAATTCAAAATTGGTGATATGGTTCTTCTTTTCAACTCCCGGTTATGTCTGTTTCCGGGAAAGCTCAAATCAAAGTGGAGTGGGCCATTTGAAGTTGTGTTCGTAACCTTATTCGGTGCTCTTGATCTAAGGAACAAGAATGGTGAAATATTCAGAGTCACTGGACATCGTGTAAAGCATTATCTTGGGAAGATTGATGATAGCCACATGGTGGCTATGGTACATTTAAAATGATGTGTTGGTAACCCGCGTCGTGCCGCGACGTTAAATCAGGCGCTTCTTGGGAGGCAACCCATGTCTTTTTCTTTTTCTTTGATTTTCTTTGTAGTTTTGGATTTTTGAGCTAATTGGTTATGAGATGTTGCAGGAATTGTGTTGATGCAATGCAAAACTAGTTGGAACAAAGGGCACAGTCTCTGAAGTTTGCCAGTGCGGCCGCAGTACACTTTTGCGCGGTCCGCGCTGGCATGTTCCAAAAATATTGCTCTCTGAAGTTTTCCACCGCGGCCGCGGGCAAGTTTGTGTGGTCCGCGGTGGACCTTCGTGGCCGCGGTACACTTTAATGCGGTCGCGCCAAGGTTGCCTTTTGAAATTTCATATGTTAAAACCCAGCGCGGTCCGCGATCGCTTTTGTGCGGCCGCGCTGGTAGGTGAGTATGGCCCCCACAGTTTTTCTATAAATAGGGCCCAAGGGCCTCATTGTACCCTTTTCGCAATTTGAAAACCTAGAGCCCTAATTCTACTGTTCATCCCTTTCTGAGACCGTAACTCTGACTTGCTTGGACTAATTGCATTCAATCTTCACAAACTTGGTAACATTTCATGCATTTGTGATTAATTAATTTCATATTTTCATTTTTACGTCTTGCCCAGTAGTTTTAGCTTCTTCTTTTTATTTAATTGTTAGTTTAGGATAGTTTAAAACCGGGGTATGTGCTAAATGTGCTTAATCAATGGGTGAACTGAGTAGGGACAAAGTAGGTGTAAAAAACTTGAACATGAATGGAAAAAATGCAACCCTAACTTAGTGCCCGTAAACCCTAGCTCAGCGCGGACCGCGGTCGCCTTTGCGCGACCGCGCTGCCCTGACGCGGTCCGCGTTGCTTTTCTGTGCGGACCGCGGTGCTCTTTAGATTGCAAGTCAAATTCTACCAGCGCGGCCCCATTGCACTTTTGTGCGGTCCACGCTGGCCCACCGTGGCAGCGATCCCATTTTGTGCGGACCACGGGGGGAGATTCAGAGAGTTATGTTTTGGGACCTTTGCCCAGCGTGGACCGTGGTCATTTTTGTGCGGTCCGCGGTGCCTCCAACGCGGCCGCACTCCTGTTTTGTGCGGTCCGTGGTGCTACTGCAACCTGTTCTGCAACCGTGTACTGCAATTATCTCTGCAATCTATTTCATTTACGTGTTTCATTGTATGCGCTTAAACTAACAATGTTATATGCTTATCTTTGCAGATAATGGTTAAACAAAGGGGCGGCAAACAATCACAACAACCCGGGAGAGGTGGTTCCTCCCGAGGGGGTAAAGGCATGAGAATAGCGAAACTCACTCCCCAGGCTCGGGAGAACATAAAAAGACCCAGAAATTGATAAAAGCTGCTGATAAGGCTGCTTCTCATTCGTCGGGGAGTGAGTATGTGCCCTCCAAAGACATCTCCTCAGATTCAGTCCCAACTCATATAACTGACCCCCTCCACCTAGTTGATACCCCTCCACCATCACCCACATCCAAAAGACCGGTAAATATAGTTTTGGATTCATCTGACGAGTCCGCAGCCGGTAGTGGGAACTACTCCACCTCCCCCACAACTTCATTATCTGGGGAGAGTGCAGGCGGAGATGAGGGAGGTGAGCCTCAGATTGGGCGAATTGCACGAACTGGAAAGCCGAAGAATGGGCAAGGAAGATAGTTCGTGACGCGAAGTGGCATTTCGCAAGTTTAGGGAGTGGTGGCCGGTGAGGAAGTTGATACCGGAGAGGAGTTTTATTGACACTGACCTCTTACCCCACAACCCTAATGTGCAGAGGGAGTTCAGAACTAGATGGGGCTGGGAGTTTTTCATGGAGAAGTGCATCGATGCTAATGAGCACATGGTCAGGGAATTCTACTCTAATGTAGCTCACATTGTCAAGGATACCAAGGTGACCAAAATTAGAGACAAAACAGTGTTGTTTGATGGAACATCTTTAAATGAGTATTTGGGGTTCCGTGATGAAGATGAGTCACTTTATTTGGCTAAGTTAGGGATGGGTGAGGAAGTCCGTCCCTGGTTGGCCCAGTACTTGGCAATCCCAGGTACTGTGCCAGAGTGGTTGCAAGCAGGGAAGAAAATATTTTGAAAGACCTTCAACTTTGAGGCTCGAGGGTGGTTGACATTTGTATGCAGTCAGCTTGACCCTTCTACCCACGATCAGACTATTCCACTTACCCGGGCGGTTCTTGTTGCATCTATTATGGCCGGGTACCCTATCAATGTGGGTAATGTGATATCCCGTGTGATTTCTGCTGTGGGGCAAGAGCATGACAGAAATTATCCTTTTCCCAACACCCTTTCAATGTATTTCTGGGACATGGAGGTGGAGAAGAAAAGATATGATGTCAAGACCAAGCCTGTGGCTCCCTATTCTTGGTACAGTATGCAGGGCCCGGACAACCCTAAGTCCAAGAACTACCAGCCACCTGCTTCTACCCCAACTGGCCAGTTTGAGGATCCAGTTGCGGTCGAGCCTTCCACCGAGCCTGCTGCCACTACAGGAGTAGACTTGCCTCCAGAACCTTCCTCTACTGCTGGTCCAGTTTTTCAGCAGGCCCGGGAGTGCCATCTTCCAAGACTCATCTCTTCACTGCCCATCAGTTGAGCCAGACATTGGCTAGCTTGAACAACTGGATGTCAGCTGCGACATCCAAGTTGTCCACATTGTCTTCCACTATTCAGACCCAATCAGCACCTCGGCCAGCTCAGATTCCTCAGTCCATTGAGGACACTTTGAAGAAACTCCTGGAGAACCAGGAAAGGATTATGAAGACACAAGCTACTTTGACTACAACTGTGGAGTCACATGGCAAGGCTCTGAAGGAGCTTGCCAAGGAGCACAAGAAGATGAGGAGATCACAGGCTTCCAAAGAGTCTGTGAAGCAGCTCAGGGCAGATGTGGACAAGCTATTGGCAGACCAGATGCCTCTAGACCTGCTATTCGGGGACCCAGCCCTAGACCCAGCAGCACCAGTAGCAGAGTCCCAGCAGGAGCAGGCACCCAGGCAGCCTAGGAAGAAGAAAAGGAAGCTCCCCAGCACAGCGGATGCAGTTATTGAGGTGGCAGTCCCACAGGAGGCCTCCTCCAGTTTGCCTCAGGATGCACCTGACATCCAGCAGGTCCAGGAACAGGCCCCAGTCCCAGCAGTTGAGCAGCAGGAGGCCGAGAGCCAGTCTGAGGCTCCCGCACATACGGAGGACTTGGGGACCACTGATGATCCCATGCAGACGGACCAGGCTTAGGGAGCCCCTATATCCTTTCTTATGACTTTTTTTTGATGCTTAGTTTGATAGTTGGCATTGGGGACAATGCCAGCTTTTATTCGTGGGGGTGCGCCCTACTTTTTTGTTGATTATCTGGATGACTGTATATACAGATTGTTAGTTTATGCTTTACTTTGATTTTCTATTTTGGGTTGTATATAACTTTACACTTTAGTCTTTTTTCTTCTACTTTTTATTCTCTCTTTTAGTCTGTATATAAAGTTACATTTCTGTACATATTCATCCCCTATTGTACATATTCATTCTATTTTCTATTTTTGTAATTTTTTTTTGTTTTTAGCTTTATAGTTAGGTTCGTAGCCTCTTGTTTTGTTTTTGACGCTTCCAATAAGCCCTTGCTTTTCTTAAGGCCACGGTTCTTTCCAAGGGTGGAGTATTGTGTGAACCGGGTGGCTCTTCCCGATGATGGATGGAGTGACAACCTTCTTAAGGGTTTGAGTCCGTTTTTTTGATTTTTCATTTGTTTTTGATAGTTGTAGTTAAGGGTACCTCAAGTAAAGCTTCACTTGGGCCTAGCACATTTGCCTTTGATCCCATGGTCAAAGACATAATGTTGTGTTTAGGATGGTGAAGGTCGTGGCTTTGAGACTCTTGCATTGACCAAACAATCATCATATGGTCTTTTCGGACCATTGTGTGCTTGAATCGTAACTAAGGTCATTGTGGTCCCTCGACTCGATGTCTTTAGCAATCCCCTAGCGTGTGTGGTGAGGAATCGAATTGTGAGTCCAAGTCCCGAGCCAATGGTCTAGAACTTGCCCTGAATGTTTGTTGAGGCAAAATCCTAGGTGAAATTTGACTTGAAAAGTGATTATAGGCTCTCCTTGATCCGAATGTAAGTTGAACAATTCCATAGCCTACCAAAGAGATGATCCCTAGTTAACCCTTTTGAGCCTTAAACCTTTTTCTTTCAAGAACTAATGCTACAAGCCTATACCCGTTCTAAATGACTACCCTCTCTTGGAACCCAAATCTTCCCTTGAGTAATGGAAAATGTCTAAGTTTGGGGGGAGAGACAAGAAAGGAAACAAAGTGGTAGAAAGGTACAAAAGCAAAAGAAAAAGGAAGGCAATGAAAAAACAAGAAAAGAAAAAGACAAAAGAAAGTCCAATGTGAACAAGAATAAAAAGGGATTCAAGGAAAACAAAAGTGAAAAAGGTGTGGAAAAAGTAGAAAAAGGAGAAATGTTTTGAATTGCATAAGAAAGAGTGACAATGTGTCTCTCTAACCCCTTGTAAAGAAGTGAAATACTCAAAAGAGTCCAGAGAGTTGTGCCAAAATGAATCAAAAGAAGTGCTTAAGGGAAGATTGAACTTACTTGAATAAAAACATGTCCTACCCTTACCCAAAAGCCTGCACAATGACTCCACAAAAGCCCTATAGGATCTTGAGTTGAAGGAAACCTACATTAGTGGATACTTACGTAAGGGGCAAGCATATGGTACCTAGAGCCAGACTTGTGACCTTCTTCTTGAGAGAGATGAGTGAAACTCCATCAACCTCGATTTGTGTGTTAATACTCTAAAAGGTGAGGTTCGCTTAGGGAGAGTTGAGGATGTGTGAGTTTGGGTTCCACAATGACCAAAGTAATTGAGAGAAGTTGTTTGATGAAATGTGTCAACTCTTGATGCTCTTGTGTCACACTTGATCCTTGGTTTTTCAAAGTTTAAATGTGTTAATGATGCATTCGTATTGAGGGCAATTGTTAGTCCCAATTGATGCTTGTTGAGGTTGCTTTAGGATAGCTGGAATTACTTGGATTGACCTTTAAGGGATTTTGTTTGCTTGAGGACAAGCAAAGGTTTAAGTTTGGGGGAGTTGATAAGTTAGGATTTTAACGTGTTTTATGCCCCTACTTGGCTATGCTTTAAGTATAAATTGCTATAAAATAACCCCAAAATGCTCACAGGTTGTGCTTGATTGCAGGTTTGGTCGACAAAGTGACGAAATGTCAAGATCGGCTCAAAAAGGAGTGAAACCTTCTCAAGTATCAATGACCAAGAGAATTGAGGAAAAAGGGGCCTAGTGCGGACCGCGCAAAAGTGGATGCGGCCGCACTAGGAGGTTCAGAGACATGGCATATTCAGTGGAAGTGCTACGCAGCCGCGGTTAGATTCTCGCGGTCCGCGGTCAGGCTACGCGGCCGCTTCACACTTTTGTGCGGTCCGCGTGAATGAGATTCAGAGAGTTGAAGTTTTGACAATTTCAAGCAATGCGCTCCGCGTTCCTTTATGTGCGGCCGCGCCAACTTCCATCGCGGCCGCGGTGCACTTTCTCGCGGTCCGCGGTCCCTAACTTCAGAGAAGCTGAAATCATAAGTCTAAGAGCCAGTGCGGCCGCGGTCCTTTTTGCGCGGTCCGCGCTGATCCCGCAGGGGTATTTTTGTCCATTTTTTTCCAGCCTAGTATAAATAGAACATTTTACCATTTTTAGGTTAAGTTTTAAATTTTGAACGCAGCTGAGCTCGTGAGACCGGATATTGTAGCCATTTTCGGCACTTTTGCTCTTTATTATTGTAGTTTCTTCTTAGTAATTAATTAATATGCTTAGTTTTTCATCTATTTCTTCAATTTTTGTACCTAGCATGAGTAGCTAAACTCATTAGCTAGGGTATGGGTGTTGCCATCTAAGGTTAGATTGATATTGGGTGTTTGTTATTTAGGTTGATTTTAGGTTTTAATTAAGGATTGGTGGTTGTAAACACTGATTCTAGCTTTGTGGGTTTAACTCTTCTTGAGAAAGAGAGTCCATGACCCCAAAATTAACCCAACAAGGAATTGGGATGGACCCATGAGAAATGGTAGCCCCAATTAACGGGTTAAATCTCGAGAGAGTAATCACCCTACTTGAACCCTAGTTGCTTGGTCTAATTGGCCTACTCAATTGGTCTCGAGAGAGTCAATTGGGCAAAATCATTCTCTCTACCGAGAGGTGTGAGAGTGAGTACAATTGTACAACGGTTATAGCATAAGCCCCAAATATGTCAATCTATCATTAGTAGTTTCCGCCCATTAAATAACCACCTAGGTGATGCCATGACCCTAGTGCCTTTCTCTATTTTAAATACAATTTAGCAATATTCTCGTAGCATAATTTAGTTTTAGTCATTAGTATTATAATAGTAGTTACAAAAATCAAAGAAAACCAAAAATGTTTGAAGTGACATTAGAAGCACAACCACATCTCTAGAATACAACTCCACTACTAGCTCCCAGTGGAAATTTGATCCCGAACCACTATTCGGGTAAAAGCTATTGTGACCCGCTCTTCCTACCTTAGTGTAGCATCGAGTCGGCAGCGATCACCTTTTCACTAGCCAACCCCAATATTTTTTACAAATTATTATAGACCAAATACTGAATTACATCAGAAAAGTGTAAAATAAGAAGTTACAACCATATGAAGCCTGATTCTCACTTCCTCTCCGAGTTATGTTATATACCACCTCAAATGCCACTTGTTTCAAAGCTTTTTTCAGACCTGGGTGTGTCAAAGTTCCCTAAGGGTCTCAAGGGACCACGGGTAGTGCTTACACCCAGGTTTGCATAACCATATAGAGATGAGTGTAGTGTGGAAGGGCCAACCCTTATATGTCCAAGTTCAGAGGGAGCTCAAGGGTCCCAAGGCAAGGCTCACACAAGAGGGGCAGAACCAAGGTTGTAAGAGTATAGTGGAAGTGCAGAAATAGAAATTTATTTAAAACCATGTTGAGAAAAGTAAAGGGTAAGGGTGATTTGAAAAAAGTAGTAGTAAAACTTAAACTACATAGAATAAGTAGTTGCACAAAGGGGTCAGGGGTTTTGGGAATACATTGCATGAAACATATGATCCTAGGAGGGGTCAGGTTTGAACATGCACATCAATAGATGATGCTAACATGCCCACAAACCAGCCAGAGAACACAAACACACAGAGGGGACGTGGGGTTTGGGATTCATACACATAGGAGAGCATTAATCTAAAAGGGGAAGGGGACACATTTCAACATGCTAGTAATGTAACTTGATTGCAGAAACATAAGCAGAAGTGGACAAACATAAGAGAAGTTGGAACAATTACAGAAACATGTTGTTGTTGATGCATGAAAATTAATTCGGACATACCAGTAAAGAAGCAAAGTGCAGAAAGGAAAAGTAAGCAAATTTCCACAGCCTAGCTTGGAAGAGGGATTCAAGGGCGGCGTTTGGTGAAGAATGAGGTAGGTTTAGGGGTCTTTCAGGGATAAAACGGTAAGGGCAAATATTGGCCGTTGATATGAATGATCAACGACGTGGATTAAAGAGGGTAGGTGGGAATCTGGGTTGGGTCTTTAATTAGGTTAGGGGTCGGATTTGAATGGGAATTGGGCCAGAGAAATTGGGTTTAATTTGGGGTTACAATTAGGCTAAAATTGAAATACAATTGGGCTAGATTTTAAATAGCCATTTCTCCCTATTTATTTTATAAAAAAAATAAATTAATTTCTAAAAACAAATTAAAAGCACCAAAACGATTTATAATATATAATTAACACTTTAAAAATATAGGACCTGATTTTATGAATATAAACGCAATTAAATCTTAAAAGAGGCTAATATTGCAATTATATGCAATTTAGCTTAGAAATACTAAATAAATTTGTAAAGATATGCAAAAATTAACTTAGCTATATTTTTGCATAAATATGAAGATACAATAAGAGAATCATCAAAAATAATAATTTTGGGCATAATTATTGGGATTTTTTGAATAAAAAAGGAAATAAATTGATTTAAAAGCCTTCAAAAATTATGAAAAAAAATAATAAAATACTTGGACATACTTATATATGCATATATATGCTATTTTGAAAGTATTTTGCATATTGAAAATATATAGGGAAAAATTGGGTGTCAACAGCTGCCCCTCTTTACCCGAGAAGGATGAAAGAGTTTTCGGGTAAAGATATGATGGCCAATTTTGACCGAGCGAAACGATTTGGGAATATTCGGCCGCCCCTGGCTTCTGAGTTGCCTACATATCCCTGGTTTTACAGGAATCAGGCCGTATGTAGTTCAGGATCCGTCGGCGGAGTATGCCGACGGGTACTTTCCAAGAACGGACGCAATATCTAGGGCTGGATGAGTGGATGGCTTACGGGAACGGTTAGGTTTTATATGGCTGCGGGCACTAGAGCGAAACCGCTCCCGCCGGGATGGCTGTTGCTTGCCGGTTTTACCTTCCAATAAGCAATACAAGCGTATATTATGCGTAAATTTAAACATGATGCAAATTCCCATTGGACCATGAATGCTGTCATTGAACGGTTAGGATGACGTCTTTAGACCATGATGTCCTGGGCCATGTAGCGTATAATAAAGGATTCGCAGGCCACGAAATGATGTTCTCAGGCTATGAGGATGGTGCCTCCGAACGATGACGCCTTTGGATAAGTTGGCGATATTTCAGCCCATGAAGGATGCAGTAGCATGTGGCGATCTTTCAGCCGTGCAATGTGGCGATCTTTCAGCCATGCAATGTGGCGATCTTTCAGCCGTGCAATGTGGCAATCTTTCAGTCGTGCAATATGGCGATCTTTCAGCCGTGTAATATGGCGATCTTTTAGCCGTGCAATGTGGTGATCTTTCAGCCGTGCAATGTGGCGATCTTTTAGCCGTGCAATGTGGATGGAGACAGCGTTTAGTATAGGAAGGCAGAATGGTAGCCTTAAGCAATGCAAATACAGATAGAGGAGAGCTTAACCTCGGAAGGCAGAATAGTAGCCTTATGCGATGAAGATGCAGATAGAGGTAGAGCTTAACCTCGGAAGGCAGAATGGTAGCCTTATGCAATGCAGATTCAGATAGAGGTAGAGCTTAACCTCGGAAGGCAGAATAGTAGCCTTATGCAATGCAGATGCAGATAGAGGTAGAGCTTAACCTCGGAAGGCATAATAGTAGCCTTATGCAAGTTGGAAGGCAGAATAGTAGCCTTATGCAAGTTGGAAGGCAGAATGGTAGCCTTATGCAATGCAAATACATATAGAGGTAGAACTTAACCTTGGAAGGCAGAATAGTAGCCTTATGCAAGAAATAAAATAGCGGATGACAGTAGAGTTTCTTAGCTGATAGCAGATTGCGGCGTGGTGATCACTGGGAGCGTTGTGACATATAGAACACTATGGGTGCGTGCTGATAGCGAATGTTGGTAAGTGCAATGGTTCAGAGAATTGTATTCTTGAACAATGTTGTTCTGTGGGCGTACAGTATGTTCAATGATTTTGCAATTCTTGTGCCTGCATTCAAACAAAAATCGTGAGTTTTGTAAAGGGGGAAGGTTAGTTCGCATCCCTACTGGCTTTGCTTGACTCGTTCTGCTTTGATCTGGTGATACCATTTGTATCATTGGGGTAGCGTTGCTGAACGAAGCAGTTTCAATAATAAACATGCGTGATTTTTGTAAAAGTATGACATAAATGTATAATTAAAATCGTTTTTAGATGAACCGACGTCTGTGACGTGGTCCGAGACATTGCAACCTCTCTCGCCGGAATTTTGAGGGTCCTCCTTAAAATTCTGCCCCAGTTTGATGGGTTGATGCTTCTGACTGTTGCTCGTACGACGATCAGCTGAAATTACTTTGGAATTTTGAGGGCCCTCCTTAAAATTCTACCTAGTTTCCAACTTTGGGGGGAATTTAAATTTTTATTGAGTTGTGACCGAACCCATAGGGCTGCCTACGTATCCCCTCTTAAACGGGAATCAGGTCAGGCGTAGTTCAATTTACATCATATAGGGAAAACATAAAGGTTACATATAGTAACGTTTGACTGCATTTGAATTGATTGGCTTTGGCCGGACTTCTCCGTCCATTTCTGCAAGTATGAGGGCTCCTCCTGTCAAAACCCGGTGAACCATGTATGGGCCCCGCTAGTTGGGAGAGAATTTCCCTTTGGCTTCATCTTGATGCGGGAAAATTTTCCTTAACACCAGGTGTCCCGGTGTGAACTGTCTTGTCTTGACTCTTTTGTTGAAGGCTCTGGACATTCTGTTCTGATAGAGTTGACCATGGCAAACTGCGTTCATTCTCTTTCCGTCTATAAGGGCTAGTTGCTCATAACGATTTTTTACCCACTCTGCGTCGTTGAGCTCAGCTTCCTGTATGATCCTTAGAGAAGGAATTTCTACTTCGGTGGGAATGGCGACTTTTGTACCATAAACCAGCATATAGGGGGTTGCCCCGGTTGATGTGCAGACTGTGGTGCGGACTTTTGTACCATAAACCAGCAAATGATAACTTCTCGTGCCATTGTTTATGCTTTTCTATCATTTTCCTTAATATCTTCATGATATTCTTGTTGGCAGCTTCTACGACTCCATTCATTTGAGGCCTATAGGCTGTGGAATTCTTGTGTCTGATCTTGAAAGTTTCACACATAGCTTTCATTAGATCGCTGTTGAGGTTGGAGCCGTTATCAGTAATGATTGACTTTGGAATCCAGAATCGACAAATAATGCGGTCGCGGACGACGTTTGCCACGACTTTCTTAGTTACTGCTTTGTAAGACGCTGCTTCGACCCACTTGGTGAAATAGTCAATTGCCACTAGGATAAACCTGTGTCCGTTGGAAGCGGCAGGCTCGATTGGTCCAATGACGTCCATTCCCCAGGCAGCGAACGACCATGGTGAGCTTGTTGTGTTGAGCTTGCTTAGAGGTACCTTTATCATGTCTGCATGTATTTGACAGCGATGGCATTTCCGGACATACTGGATGTAGTCTGTTTCCATAGTCATCCAAAAGTAACCAGCCCGGGGTATCTTCTTTGCTAAGACAAAATCGTTTATATGTGGACCACAAGTCCCTGCATGAATTTCCTCTAGTAGCTTGGACGCTTCCTTTGCGCGACACATCTTAATAGTCCCAAATCAGGAGTCCTCCTATACAGGATTCCTCCGCTATGAAAGAAGTTGTTGGACAATCTCCGAAGTGTGCGTTTCTGAGTATGACTGGCAAGCTCCGGGTACTCTCCTTTTGCCAAATATTCCTTGATATCATGAAACCAAGGCTTTCCATCTGCTTCCTCTTCAACATGGGCACTGTAAGCTGGCTGATTGTGAATTTTCACTGGAATGGGATCGATGAAATTCTTGTCAGGATGCTGTATCATAGATGATAGGGTAGCCAATGCATCGGCGAACTCATTCTGGATTCTGGGAACATGTTGGAATTCTGTCTTCGTGAACCTCTTTCTCAATTCCTGTACATAATGCAGATACGGGAGTATCTTGGAGTTCTTGGTTGCCCATTCTTCTCGTACATGATGTATGAGTAAATCTGAATCTCCGATCACCAGCAGCTCTTGCACGTTCATGTCAATGGCCATGTTGAGCCCTAAGATGCAGGCTTCATATTCGGCCAAATTGTTGGTGCAGGGGAACCTGAGTTTGGCAGACACTGGATAATGCTGACCGGTTTCTGATACTATGGTCGCTCCTATGCCAACTCCTTTGAAGTTTGCTGCTCCATCAAAAAACATTCTGCAACCGTCATAGGATTCTGCAATGTTTGCTCCTATGAATGATACCTCTTTATCAGGAAAATACGTTTTCAAGGGTTCATATTCTCCATCCACGGGGTTTTCGGCAAGGTGGTCTGCCAGTGCCTGTCCCTTGACCGCCTTCTGAGTTACGTAGACAATGTCGAACTCACTCAACAAGATTTTCCACTTGGTGATCGCGGCCGTCTCAACACTACACAATGGTAGGAAGAGTGGGTAGCAATAACTAATACCCGAATAGTGGATCGGGGTCGAATTTCCACAGGGAGCTTGGAATGGAGTTGTATTGCCTGTTTAGCCTAGAATTGCGTTTGTACTTCTAATTGCACTCCTAACACTTTTGGGGGTTTTTATATTTAAAATTACTATTGTAAATTAAGGATTAAAGCTAAATTATGCTAAGGAAATATTGCTAAGTTGTGCTTAATATAGGAAAAGGGCACTAGGGTCGTGACACTACCTAGATGGCTAGCTAACGGGTAGAAACTACTAAGGGGAGATTGATAAATCTGGGTTTATTGCTATAGCCGTTGCACAATTGCACTCATTCTCACACCTCTCGGTAGAGAGAACGATTTTGCCCAATTGACTCTCTCGAGACCAATTAGGTAGGCCAATTAGACCGGGCAACTAGGGCTCANAATAAATGGCTTGTTCCTTTCTCCCCGTTTCATCATGCTGCCCCAGAACGCAGCCGAAAGCTCCACCTAACACTGCAAGGTAGAGTAGTAAGGGTCTACCTGGCTCGGGAGGAACTAGGACTGGTGGTGTTGACAGCCTTGATTCTATCGAAGACCTTTTGGCAGTCATCGGTCCATTTTGTAGCGGCGTCCTTCTTTAGAATTTTAAAGATTGGCTCACAGATAACTGTAGACTACGCTATGAATGGGCTGATGTAGTTCAACCTTCCCAGGAAACTCATCACATCTTTCTTGTTCTTTGGCGGTGGTAGTTCTTGAATGTCTTTGACCTTTGATGGGTCTAGTTCTATTCCTTGGCGGCTCACAATAAACCCAAGCAACTTTCCAGCAGGAATCCCAAACGCACACTTTACGGGGTTCAGTTTCAGGTTGTACCTTCCCAATCTATTGAAGAACATCCTCAAATCTTCCATGTGATCAGTGGCCTTCTTGGACTTGATGATGACATCATCTACATATACCTCATCTCCTTGTGTATCATATCATGAAAAATGGTAGTCATGGCCCTCATGTAGGTGGCCCCTGCATTCTTCAGGCCGAACGTCATCATCTTGTAATAGTACACTCCCCATGGCGTAATGGAAGTCGTTTTCTCAGTATCTTCTTCATCCATCCAGATCTAATGATAACCAGCGAAACAATCTACAAATGATTGCAACTCATGTTTGGCACAATTGTCAATCAGGATGTGTATATTCGGCAAAGGGAAGTCGTCTTTCGGACTGGCCCGGTTGAGATCCCGGTAGTCGACACAGACTCTGACCTTACCGTCCTTCTTTGGCACTGGCACGATGTTGGCTAACCATGTCGGGTATTTTACTACCCTGAGAACCTTAGCTTTGACTTGCTTAGTGACTTCTTCCTTGATTTTCAAACTCATATCAGGCTTGAACTTTCTGAGCTTTTGCTTTACCGGCGGACATGTCGGATCGGTTGGCAGTTTATGGGCCACAATAGACGTACTTAGACCAGTCATGTCATCATACGACTAGGCGAATATGTCCTCATATTCCTTTAGGAATTCTGTGTATTCCTTATTTTCTGACGGCAATAAGTGAACGCTGATTCGTGTTTCCTTGACGCTTTCTGCTTCTCCCAAGTTAACAATCTCTGTCTCGTCCAGGTTGGACTTAGGTCTGTTCTCAAAGTTCTCGACTTTTTTGACAATCTCCTCTGGTATGTCATCTTCCTCTGAATCAATGTCCGTTTGTTGCGTTGTCTCATTGCATGTCACAGTCATTGGTTTATCAAGATAAGTAATAGTAATGCTGTATAGGTAAAGTAAGGGGAAAAATGATAGAAATAAATATTAATTCGTTGAAAAAATCAAACATGCTTTGATAAATTGAATAATCGTTTTGAACATTGAAGATCTTATTGCGAAAATTGAAAAACGCAGAAAAGAAAAATTATTCAGTAAATAAAACAATGAACAATGCTTGTTTTAGCCTTGCTACCCCGACGCTCGTCGGACTCTGGTGGTCCTGATGGTCAAATTGTTGAGGTATGCCCCTCTACTCACAGATTGTATGGAAGGACCTTCCTCCCCCTCCTCCTCGAGAATAACACAGCAATCCATATCATTGTCCTCTAAAAACAAGTTTTTCACTACTGCGAGTGCCTCTTCTTCGTCTGTCCCATAGATGACGTCAGCCTATTTGAAAGTCTGCTCCAGGTGCGATATCGATTGCTCTAACGGGTAGTAAGGACCGCGCCATGGTGGCGACCAACTATTGAACTCCTCCCAGGTGTATTCATATCCTAGACCGAAGGTAGTGCCATGTTTCTTGAGTTTTATTGGTTTAGAGATCCCTTGGAGGTTCTTGCCGAGTCCTTTTCCAGGTTCGTACCCACTCCAATTCAATATGCTCTCTATCTTGTTATCCCACCATTTGTCCTTGTCGATAGCATTGACCCGCTCGATGTGGTGGTAGGTCTCTCCGCCTAGCTTTCTTCTTCCCCCGATTGCCGGAATGGTCTGGCGACTGTATATAGGATTGCTGCCGTCACCATGAATGATCACCTCCTGGTGATTCCATTCGAACTTTACGGCCTGATGCAGCGTTGATGCTACAGCCCCAACAGCATGGATCCAGGATCGTCCTAGCAGCAAGTTGTAGGATGCTAGCACATCTATCACTTGAAAATTGACCTCGAACCAGGTTGGTCCCATCTGCAAACACAGGATAATCTCTAGGGTTGTAGCAGGGACGGGGGTGACATAACCGGCGGCTTTGAGTCTCTTATATAGTTGATCGATGGGTTCGGCGATGGATGTGTATTGTTTTTGAGGCCTCCGATCAAAATTAGGTCGGGGCCTAGGGAAGTTTTGGCGTGCGAGGGGTGATTGGTAATGAGATTGTTGGGCATTGTAAGTTTGGTAGACATGAGCAGGCTGGGAGTATGTGGGTGAGGTAGGCTGATATGTGGGAGGTGGAGGTGACTGATAAGTTGGTGGTGGAGCATGGTAGGAGGGTTCTTAGTAATTTGGGGCTGGCTGATATGTGAGTGGAGGTATTGGGTAGGTTTGGTATTTGAGAGGAGAATTGGTCCTTTGTGCAACCATCACGGCCCCTATGTCCCTCTTCTTAGACACACCACCAGACTGTAAGGCCTTATTTGTAGCTTGCAAGGCCTTGAAGTTAGTAACCATACCGCTCTTAACACCTTCTTCAATTCGTTCCCCCAGTTTGATGATGTCTGAAAACTTATGATTCTCAATCACCATCAATCGTTCATAGTATTACGGGTCTTGAGCCCGGACAAAGAACTTGTTCATTTGTTCTTCTTCTAAGGCGGGTCTGACCTTAGCAGCTTTGGACCTCCAGCGAGTAGCATACTCGCAAAATGTCTCTGTGGGCTTCTTCTTTAAATTCTGGATGTGGAACACGTCTAGTGCGTTCTCTGTGTTAAACCTAAACCTGTCCATAAAATCAGATGCCATACCTACCCAGCTTGACCACTTCTTAGGATCTTGGCTGATGTACCAAGATAGTGCATCTCCTTTCAGACTCCTCGCGAATAGCTTCATGTGGACCCTTTCGTCTTTTCCTACCCCGACCAGCTTGTCGCAGTATGTCCTCAGATGGACCCTTGGATCGCCTGTACCGTCAAACATCTCGAACTTGGGAGGTTTGTACCCCTCCGATTGTTCGACATCTGGTTGTATGCAGAGATCTTCATAGTTCAACCCTTCGATCCCTTTACTTCCCTCGACGCCTTGGATTCGGCTGGTTAGTTTCTTAAGCTCTTCAGCCAAGTTTCTGATGAGTAGATCCTTTTCATCGGACTCAGGGGTGCAAGATATAGGTTGGCTGGAGAGTGGCATGGTCTCCACGTAGATGGGATTATTGTGGTGGCCTGGTGTGTGGGCGTGGAAATAGTCATTTGTGGAGTTTTGTGGTTCTGGGATGAGTAGTGGAATGTTGTTCGGAGTATGGCAAGTGTTGCATTGGTTCTTTATTGGAAAAATGGAATGATTTGGTAGTTGAACATTGGGGAAGTTGGTATCTGGGGTGCTGAGGGAGAAGGATAGGTTGGCCAGATTCCGAACCTGATTGAGCTCTTCTTGAAACTTCAACAATTTCTGCTCAAGTTGTGACACATTTTCATTGGGAATCCGAATACCATGGCCGTCAGTGGCCTCTGCTGTTGTGTTCTCTTTCCTGATGTTCAAATCTTCCATTTTGCCTTTGTTCTTGTTCTTAACAGGACTAAGAGGAGGAGTGGGTTGAGGGCCCCTGGATCTCGTGGAATAAGATGATGTTGCCAGAGTGCATGAACTAACCTTTGAGGAGGGGAATAACAAAACAAAAAATAAAACAAAAAGGTAAACAAGTTAGTGAGGATCATAAAAAGTATTGCAATGTTTAAACACGTAGTGCAGGAATGTAAAGCGTGTCCTAATTTGGGAACCTCGTTGTGCCCGAGGTGGGCCTAGCGACAAGTTGATTTGGAGAACTTGGAATGCTAAATGCCTCATTTCATTGATAAAGGTAAGACGAATCCTAAATCGACATTAAATAAATAGGAAATAAAAGTTACTAATGGCCACTGGCCTTGTTACATTCCAAGCGAAAAAGATAAATTCCTATCTACTTGGTCCCAGAAGAACCTTCCCCAGATTCGGCGTCCTTGGCTCCTTCGAACAGCTTCCCCAACTCGCGAAGTCCTAGCAACAGGTATGCCCTGGCTAGATATCCGCCTTCAGCCCCTTTAGCCTCTTGGCAATCTTTTTTTCCAGTTCCACTATGCCTTGCTCCAAGTATCCCAGTCTTTTGTTGGCGTTGGTAGCCATATCTTTCCATTCCTCGATCAGCTTTTGGTTGGACTCTTGTATTTCGCAATGTTAACTTTCACACTCGCGGATCCTTTTGCGTAACTGGTTGTACTTGACTTGCGCTTCAGCCTTTTCGTCTATAATCCTGTGGCCTCGAACAAACCCTGGCTGGCCCAAACCATCATGATTGTCTTCCAACCAACCGAAATAGAAAGGAGTACAATTGGCGTGGTATTTGTCTGGCTCTATGGTGTTTTTCCCCATCACGATCTTGCTATGCCACATGTGTTGGGATTGGCACTTGTAGGGACTATCATCGCCTTGGAAGTCGGCTCGAAAGTGGCTCATCTCGTTGACCCTAGGTACGACTTGCTTCCTACCAGCTTGCCTCATAACTCGCAGAGGGACGTAAGGGTAGGTTCCCCTGAGACCAATTAGTATCAAGAAAGGTGCATCTCTCGATCAGGCGATGAACTCCTCTGTCGGAAACCATTCGAACATCCACTGAACTTGTTCCTCGGTCAGATTATCAAATAACTCAACCCATCCTTTAGCATCCTCAGGCTGAGCGAACATGTCGGGGATGTAATTCATTCGCTTTGGGTGATGGAAAGTGATGTGATCATCCCAATCCCTACGCTGAATTTCTTGTCGATATTTGCCCTTTTGGAGATGCTCTATGAGCCAAAGTTGAAGCAGCAGATTGCAGCCATCGAAGTGTTTTGCTCCTTGTTGACACTTCTCTAAGGCTCGGTTTATGTCTGCAATAATCATAGGTACAATGCTAAATGCCTGCCCACTAATCCCCTCCATTAGGGTTTTGGTTACCATAGCCAACCTAGTATGAATTCTACCTTTCTTCATTGGAAATACAATCATACCCAGGAAGCAAAATATGAAGACGAAAGCCCTGCGGTGGATGTGTCACAAGGATGTGATGGCGAACTCGCCAGAGTAGGTGCGGTAAGATTTTCTGTGACCGTACCTTTCGTACAAGTAGTCAAAAGGGATGTATGAATCCTTCAAGCAGGTCTATTCCGGATTTTTCTTCAAACCCATTGTCGACACCCCTTTTTTCTCGCGAAATCGGGTTTACGACATTTGGGAAGACAACTCTATTCCCGTTTGGGAATTGGGTTTTTGGATATGAAGAGTCGCCACCTAAAGATTAAGTGCATTAGGACACCATGAGTTTTGAGTTGGAAAACTAGAGTTCGGTTAAGGGCTAGAGATTATCTCGAGGGGAAGGTGTTAGGCACCTCTCAAGATCCACTAGTGTGGTTCCCGACCATGCTATGTTGTGACTTTAAATACAAACGAGCATACAAATAATTCCACATAAAGATTGCAAGTAGGTATGTATAATGGTTGACAAGCATGTTTGACATTAAGATCTAGGTGGTCTCACAACTTGTTTAAAGGAATGTCCAAGTGCAGAAAATTAAACAAAGAATTGAGTGAACATAAATTTTAAAAGAATAGTGCAGGAAGTTGAGGAAGAATTTGGTGACTGAAATGAAAGACAGAGTTTTATTGATAATAACAAATTTATATAAAGGAAAGGGGTCCTAGGTTTGTAAAACACATGGATCATCCACACAACACCGGTAGCCAATCGTACGCATGGTGTTATCGCATGATCATCATCTCCATGTCTACCCTTCCCACCCCGTCAAGGTGTTAAGCGCGGAATGGTATCGTTACCTACTGCATGCTATTACCCGTCCCACCTATCAGTCCCGGAGGCATTTGGGACTACTAATCCTAAAGGGGAGGGAGCTTGGCTTTTCAGAGTTTAATAGGATAAAAATCTAGGGCGACAGTCAAAACATGTAATGCAATAAAAGGGGAACAAGTAGCAATTAAGGGCTCAAACAAGCCTCCTCATTTTAAGAAACAAATTGTTTAGCATGTCTTACACATACTTGATTTGGTCTGAATTAAATTAAAGCGTAGGATAGGTTGATTTACCACATATTTCCCAGATAGGGAGTCCGAATTAGACCTGCTTAGATGTAGTTGTCGAAGACTGACATAGTTGATTAATTACTTAACCTTTTGCCTATGTGTTAAACGGGACCTATATGCATGATATCTATTAATTCAGGGACGGAGGAATAAACTGATTGCAAAAAAAAAAGAATTGTTGGTTGTAAGCTCTGCGAGTGTTTAAACAAATTAACACTGATTTTAGACTTAGGAGCGAGTGGGCGATTCAGATTTAGTTGATAGCTCCTATAGGCATGCTTTCTTGGCGTTACTGATTTTATCGCTGTTATTGTCATGCAGAGATCCTATGCAGGTCATCTATATGCAATTGGTTATTTTAAATCCTATAAGCAGATTTGCCTAGTGACAGATGCATATGCAAAATGCAGGAAGTCCTATAGGCATATTATCTATATGATATGCAGAGTTTCAGCAACGATTTATGGGCATGGTATTTATACGAAATGCAGAAAACCTATGAGCATGGTATCTATGTGAGATGCAGAGGTTTGAAAGTTGTAAGTTCTACAAACATACCAAATATATGAGATGCTGAATTTTGAAAGTAAATATCCCTAAAACATGGTATCTACCCCTTTGCATGCATTCAATCCCATCCCTTGCACTATACATCCCCAGTAGTTATTACAAAAATTATTACAGACCAAATGGATCAGAGGAAAGAATAAAAATTATCAGTGATTACATCTACATCTGATCAGCCTAATCCAGACTCAGAGTCTAATAATATGAGATAAACCAACTTCGAGGATCGGATTTTCCAAAGCCTTCTCTTATTTGGGATGTGTCAAAGTTCCAAGGAACTTCAAGAGTTCCAGGCAATGCTTACACCCTAAATATCATTGCAGAAATCAGATTATAGTGCAGTGTGGAAGGGCCAGCCCTCAAATGTCCAAGTTCAGAAGGAACTCAAGGTCCCAAGGCAAGACTCATAGGAGGGGGGGGGGCAGAACTTAGAGACTAGGAGTGAGTGTAAGTGCAATTGAAGGGAATTAGGGAGGGGGGCCATGGCAGGCTGGTGGTCATGCCCAACAATTGGGATGCTGGCACACCCCTGACCAGCCTGTCAACCTTAGAATAGGGGAGTTAAGACCTTATTGAAGGTCAGGTTCAGCCCTGGACAGCAATTGGGATGCTGCCAGGCCATACCTTAACTCTGCACACATAGGGGAATAGGGTATGGGAGCAATTGTTCATACTAGCAGCAAGAAGCAAAAAAAGAGCACGCAAAAGCATGTAGGTACTTCAAAATTAACTTTGCAGAGAATCGAAAGCAGGCATGGATACAGGGACTGTAAACAAACACATTAGAAAGATACTGAAGTTAATTTTAGGACATACCAGTTCGAAGAAGCAAGTAAAGAGAAACTGTAGCCTTATGAAAGCCAAAGTGCAGTCAAGAAGCCAGGGTATAAGTTTAGAAGAGAGTTATGATTTTTTTGTGCTTAATCGTGTGTGGAGGATTATTCCCATCGTGTGTGCTTTGTGTTAAAGAGTCATGTATTTATAGTGCAGAAAAGAAGCAGAAATAGGTAAGAAAATAGTTTGAAAATCAATGACACAAGGTTTCCCTTTAATTAAGGGATTCTGATTTCAAACGGGCAGAGTAAATAAGGATAGAGGTTAATTAAACACTTTTAAAAGTAGTGCAAGAAGGGTAAATACATACTAGTTATTTAAGGAAAGGGTTTGACATTACACGGTTGTGCAAATTAAGGAAAGGAAATCAATTGACAGCCAAGCAATCATGAGTCGAAAATTTTGCATGAATGAACCAGGTCAGAAAAAAGGTAAAGAGAGGCTCTTAATTAAAAGGAAGCAGTAACAATCAATTAACCCCAAAAAAAAGGATTCTGATTCAATGACAAGTTGGAAAGCCTTTTGAAGAAAGGTTCGTTACATATAAAAACATGCAGACACGTTTAAACATTGAAAGAACTGTCATGCTATCCAGAAAAAGTCTAGTATAGAAGAGTCCAGAGTCATACACAAAAGGGTTCGAACTCAATACATGGATCCAAAGGGAGTTTGATAGAGTCTAAGGCTCAAACAGAACCCTGGTCTAAACACACAAGACCAAACTCGCCAAAAACCCCGAAATCCTAGGGTTTTGACTTGAATCAGATGCAAAGAAGAAAAAAAATGAGGGAACAAGCAAATACAGTAGAATGTTCAAAGTAAACAGAGTAAGGAACTTAATTCAAAACATAATGAGAGCAAAAGAAACAGTAGAGGAAAACATGTTTAAGCAGGTATTCTAGAGGAAACTTAAAAGGTAAAAAAAATATAAGAACACTTAATGAACACGGTAGGAAAATACAATAGGCGAGATCATAGTGGAAGGCAAATAGCCAAACATAGTGGGAAAGCATGTGAAAACATAGCATAGAAACATGGTAGAAGGAAGAACAAAATATAGCAAACGTAGTAGAAGAACATGTGTAAGTAAAAAAGAACATAAGAACATAGTAGAGACAAACATACACAAAGAAAGGGAAAAGAAAAGTCGGAAAAACACTTAAGCATTTTGCAGAAACCCTAAATCAGAAAGAAGTGACTTTGAAAGTAAAAAATTTTTAAAAGAAAAGTTGGGGAAATCCTTCAAGAACTCAAAATAGAGCATGAATACACACAGATCTGAGGAGAGTCGGAGAAAAACCTCGAACAGCTAGGGTTTCAGGTGAACCCTAGAATGAGAAGGCTTGGAAAAGGTCCGATCTAAGTCGGATAAGGCTGGACACAGGCTCAAGAGGCTAATATATGCCGGAGCCAGGCCGGAAATCTCAAGTCGGCAGAGATCTGAGTGGAGACCTTTGAGGTCTAGCCTCAAACCTTCGAGTACCAGGCATATAGTAGCAATGGGGGGTGAGTATGAGGTTTCCATGGCCTGAGAAGCCATGGATTCCGGCGAGAATCGAAGGGATTAGGGTTAGTTTGGGTCAATTAAGGGGATTAATGTGGCTATAATTGAAATGCAGATGGGCTATATATTAAATAGCCAATTTTCCCTTTTTAATTTAATTAAAATGGTTAAAATGATTTTAAAAATAAATTGAACGCACTGAACTAATTAATAATATATGAACATTAATCTAAAAAATACTGGGAGTAATTTTATAGTTGTAAAATGCTATTAATCGTAATATAGGCTATAATTGCAATTTTATGCCATTTAGCTTAAAAAATATCAAACAAATTTATAAAAATATGATAAAATCACCTTAATTATATTGTGGTGTAAATACGAGGATGGAAATAAATTACTCACCAAAATGATAGTTTTGGAAATAATTATTGGATTTTGTACCGCTAAAACAAATAATAAAATGATTTTAAAAAGCTTTAAAAATTAGAAAAATGTCAAAATTCTTGGGCATACATATATATGCATGTACATGCTATTTTGAGAATATTTTGAGTATAAAAATAAATAGGGAAAAATTGGGTATCAACAGCTGCCCCTCTTTACCGGGAAGGATGAAAGAGTTGTCGGGTAAAGATATGATGACCAATTTTGACCGAAAGAGACGACTTGAAAAGGTTTTGACCGAGGTTTGGTTCCTGAGCTGCCTACATATCCCTGGTCTTACAGGAATCAGGTCATATGTAGTTCGGGATACATCGGCGGAATATGCCGATGGGGTTTTTGAAAAGGACGGACGCAATATTTAGGTTGGGAAGGATAGTCAGGGGATCGATGGGCTGCGGGAACCGGAGCGAGATCGCTCCTGCTGTGATGGCCATTGCCAGCTGGTGTACCTGCAAATGAGCAATACGAACATATCGTGCATAAACTTAAACGTGATGCAAGTTCCCGTTGGACCATGAATGCTGTCTTCGGACGGGTAGGATGACGTCCTCAGACCATGACGTCCTGGGCCATGGAGCGTATAATAAAGGATTCGCAGGCCATGAAATGATGTTCACGGGCTATGATAATGGCGCCTCCGAACCATGATGCCTTTGAATAATGATGTGCAAAAATATAAAGCGGGGGGTAGTCCTCAGGCCATGGCATGGCGTTCTCGGGCTATGAAAATGGTGCCTCCGAACAATGACGCCTATGGACAATTTGGCGATATTTCAGCCCATGAAATGCAGGATTTGGCGATGTTTCAGCCGATGTAAAGCATAAATATAAATGGCGGTATTTCAGCCGATGTGGAGATTTAAAAGAAGTTGGCGATCTTTCAGCCATGCAGGATTTAAATAAAACTGGCGATATTTCAGCCGATGTAAATAAGAGGTGGCGATATTTCAGCCGATATAGAGATTTAAATGAAGTTGGCGATCTTCCAGCCATGCAGGATTTAAATAAAACTGGCGATATTTCAGCCGATGTAAATAAGAGGTGGCGATATTTCAGCCATGCAGATGGAGGTAGAGCTTAACCTCGAAAGGCAGAAAAGTAACCCTATGCAATGCAGGGAAATGCAGATGGAGACACTGCTTGGTCTCGGAAGGCAGAAAGGTAGCCTTATGCAATGCAAAAAATGCAGGTGGAGACAATGCATAGTCAGTCGATGTAAGAAAGGTATGCAATGCAAGAAATGCAGGTGGAGACAATGCTTAGTCTCGGAAGGTAGAAAGGTAGCCTTATGCAATGCAAGGAAATGCGGGATGGAGGTAGTGCTTAACCTCGGAAGGCAGAAAGGTAGCCTTATGCAATGCAAGAAATGCAGGTGGAGACAGTGCTTAGTCTCGGAAGGCAGAAAGGTAGCCTTATGCAATGCAAGAAATGCAGGTGGAGACAATGCTTAGTCTCGAAAGGCAGAAAGGTAGCCTTATGCAATGCAAGAAATGCGGGATGGAGACAATGCTTAGTCTCGGAAGGCAGAAAGGTAGCCTTATGCAATGCAAGGAAATGCGGGATGGAGGTAGTGCTTAGTCTCGGAAGGCAGAAAGGTAGCCTTATGCAATGCAAGAAATGCAGGTGGAGGTAGTGCTTAACCTCGGAAGGCAGAATAGTAGCCTTATGCAATGTACGAAATAAAGGTGGAGGTATAATGAAATTTCTTAGCTGAGAGATGATAGCTGATACTTGATTGCGTCATTGTGGCTGCTGGGGATGTCGTGCGTGGGTAGTACTTGTAAATAGGCGATTATTCTGAGAGTTGTACTCCTGAAAAAGTATGAGTATGTAATTGTATCTGATGACTTTATGTCTCGGGTGCCTGCATCCAAAGAAAAATCGTGAGTTTTGTAAAGGGGGAAGGTTAGTTCGTCTTCCTATGGACTTCGCTTGTCCTACTCGGCTCTTGCTTTCATTGGGGTAGCGCCACTAAACAAAGCAATTTTGATAGTAGCCATGCATGATTTAGTAAAAATATGATGTAAATACATAATTTAAAATGATTTTCTTTTAGATGAGTCGACGACTGTGATGCGGTTCAAGACATTGCGACCTCTTTTGTTCCAGAATTTTGAGGGTCCTCCTCAAAATTCTGCCCCAGTTTACTGGGCTGGTGCCTCTGACGGTTGTGTGTGATGAATGGTTGAGAGTCAGCTTCGGAATTTTCAGGGTCCTCCTTAAAATTCTGCCCCAGTTTCCAATATCGGGGAAAATGAAATTTTTATTGAATTGTGACCGAACCCATAGGGCTGCCTACGTATCCCCTCTTAAACGGGAATCAGGTCAGGCGTAGTTCAAATTTCATCATACAGAAATTATAATGATTACACATAATAACGCTTGACTGCATCTGAATTAATTGGCTTTGGCCAGACTTCTCCATCCATTTCTGCGAGTATAAGGGCTCCTCCTGTTAGGACCCGGTGAACCATGTACGGGCCTTGCCAGTTAGGAGATAACTTTCCTTTGGCCTCATCTTGATGCGGAAAAATCTTCTTCAGCACCAGCTGCCCCGGTGTGAATTGTCTCGGCTTGACTCTTTTGTTGAAAGCTCTGGACATCCTGTTCTGATACAATTGACCATGGCAAACTGCATTCAGTCTTTTCCCGTCTATAAGGGCTAACTGCTCATAGTGACTTTTTACCCATTCTGCATCTTCAAGTTCCGCTTCCTATATAATCCTCAGGGAGGGAATCTCTACCTCGGCGGGAATGACTGCCTCTGTACCATAAACCAACATGTAAGGAGTTGCCCCGGTTGATGTGCGGACTGTGGTACGGTATCCCAATAAAGCAAAGGATAGCTTTTCGTGCCATTGCTTGTGTTTCTCTATCATTTTCCTTAGTATCTTCTTGATGTTCTTATTGGCCGCTTCTACAGCTCAATTCATCTGAGGTCTGTAGGCTGTAGAATTCTTGTGCTTGATCTTGAACGTCTCACACATTGCTTTCATCTGATCACTATTGAGATTGGAACCATTATCAGTGATGATTGACTCTGGGATGCCGAACCGGCAAATGATACGGTTCCGGACAAAGTCTGCCACAACCTTCTTGGTCACTGACTTATATGATGCTGTTTCAACCCATTTGGTGAAATAATCAATAGCCACTAGAATGAACCTGTGCCCATTTGATGCGGCAGGCTCGATAGGCCCGATGACATCCATTCCCCAAGCGGCGAATGGCCATGGTGAGCTTGTTGCATTAAGCTCGTTAGGAGGCACCTTTATCATGTCTGCATGAATCTGGCAGCGATGGCACTTTCGAACATACTGGATGCAGTCTGTCTCCATAGTCATCCAAAAATAACTAGCTCGGAGTATTTTCTTGGCTAAGACGAAACCATTCATGTGCGGGCCACAGGTCCCTGCATGAACCTCTCCCAACAACCTGGATGCTTCCTTTGCTTCGACACATCTTAGTAATCCCAAATCGGGAGTCCTCCTATACAGGATTCCTCCATTGTGAAAGAAGTGATTGGATAGCCTCCGCAGTGTGCGCTTTTGAGTAGTGTTTGCAAATTCTGGGTATTCTCCTGTTGCCAGATATTTCTTAATGTCATAAGACCATGGTTTTCCATCTGCTTCTTCCTCGACGTGAGCACAGTAGGAGGGTTGATCCTGGATTTTTACTGGGATAGGATCAATGAAGTTCTTACCCGGATGTTGAATCATGGATGATAGAGTGGCCAATGCATCGGTGAACTCATTCTGGACTCTGGGGACATGCCGGAATTCTGTCTTTGTAAACCTCTTCCTCAACTCCTGTACATGATGCAAATACGGGAGTATTTTGGAGTTCTTGGTTGCCCATTCTTCTTGAACCTGATGTATGAGCAAGTCTGAATCCCCGATCACTAGTAACTCCTGAATGTTCATATCAATGGCCAGCTTGAGCCCTAAGATGCAGGCTTCGTACTCACCCATATTGTTGGTGCATGGGAACCTGAGTTTGGCGGACACCGGTAATGCTGACCTGTTTCTGATACTAGAACTGCTCCTATGCCAACTCCTTTAAAGTTTGGTGCTCCATCGAAAAACATTCTCCAGCCATCATAGGATTCTGCAATGTCTTCTCCTATGTAAGAGACCTCCTCGTCAGGAAAATACGTCTTTAGAGGCTCGTATTCTCCGTCCACGGGATTTTCGGCAAGATGATCTGCCAGTGCTTGTCCTTTGATCACTTTCTGGGTCACGTAGACAATATCAAATTCACTCAACAGGATTTTCCATTTGGCTAGCTTGCTAGTGGGCATGGGCTTCTGAAAGATATATTTTAGCGGATCCATTCTTGATATGAGGTAAGTGGTATAGGCACAGAAATAATGCCTCAACTTCTGATCCACCCAAGTCAGAGCATAACAGGTGCGTTATAATAGAGAATACCGGGCCTCGTATGGAGTGAACTTCTTGCTGAGGTAATAGATGGCTTGCTCCTTTCTCCCTATTTCGTCGTGTTGCCCCAGAACACAACTGAATGCTCCATCCAATACTGCAAGGTAGAGCAAGAGCGGTCTGCCCGGTTTAGGCGGAACCAGAACTGGCGGTGTTAACAGGTACTCCTTGATTCTGTTGAAAGATTTCTGACAGTCGTCAGTCAAATTGGTAGCGGCGTCTTTCTTCAACATTTTAAAGATTGGTTCTCAAATGACAGTAGACTGGGCTATGAACCGGCTGATGTAGTTGAGTCTTCCCAAGAAACTCATAACCTCTTTCTTGCTCTTTGGCGGCGGCAATTCTTGAATGGCCTTAACCTTTGACGGGTCCAGTTCTATTCCTCGTCGACTTACGATGAACCCAAGCAATCTTCCGGCAGGAACCCCGAATGCACATTTGGCGGGATTCAGTTTCAGGTTGTACCTTCTCAATCTGTTGAAGAACTTCCTCAGATCTTCCATGTGGTCAATGGCTTTCTTGGACTTGATGATGACATCGTCTACATACACCTCGATCTCTTTGTGTATCATGTTATGGAAAATAGTAGTCATGGCCCTCATGTAGGTGGCCCCAGCATTCTTTAATCCAAACGGCATCATCTTGTAACAATACATCCCCACGGCGTAATGAAAGCGGTTTTCTCCGCGTCTTTTTATCCATCCATATTTGATGATACCCAGCAAAACAATCGACAAATGACTGCAGCTCGTGCTTGGCGTAGTTGTCAATCAGAATATGTATGTTTGGCAAGGGGAAGTCATCTTTCGGACTGGCCCGGTTGAGGTCCCGGTAGTCGACACAGACTCTGACCTTCCCGTCCTTCTTCGGCATCGGCACAACATTGGCTAACCATGTTGGGTACTCTACTACCCTGAGAACCTTGGCTTTGACTTGCTTGGTGACTTCCTCCTTGATTTTCAAACTCATGTCAGGCTTGAACTTCCTGAGCTTCTGTTTTACCGGCGGACATGTCGGATCTGTTGGCAGTTTGTGAGCTACAATAGATGTACTGAGACCGGTCATATCATCATACGACCAGGCAAATACGTCCTCATATTCTTTTAAGAATTTCGTGTACTCTTCCTTTTCTGATGGTGACATGTGAACACTGATGCGCGTTTCCTTGACATTCTCTGTATCCGCCAAGTCAACAACCTTAGTTTTGTCCAAGTTAGATTTAGGCCTATTCTCAAAGTCCTCAACCTCTTTAACGACCTCTTCTGGTATTTCATCCTCTTCTGAGTCTATATCCGTTTGTTGCGTTATCTCGTCGCATGTCACATTCGTAAGTTCATCGAGATAAGTAATAGCAATGTTGTGCAAATAAAGTAAATGATAGAGAAAATAATAAGAGCGAGATTTATAAGAAACTGAAATACTTTGATAAATTCCAAAATCGTTTTGAACATCGGGGCTCTTTTCAATATTTAAAGATAATACGAAAAGGAAATTAACTAGCAAAAAAGTAAAAGATAATGCATAGTGCTTTGTTCACCCTTGCTACCCCGAAGTTTTCCGGGCCTTGGTGGTTCTGACGGACCAATTGTTGAGGCGTGCTCCTCGGCTCAAAGCTTGTATGGAAGGTCCTTCCTCCCCTTCCTCCTCAAAAATGGCATGACAGTCCATATTGTCTTCTTCCAAGAATAGACTCTTCATTGCCGACAATGTTTCATCTTCCTCTGACCCATATATGATGTCTGCTGGCTGGAAAGTTTGCTCTAGGCAGGGTATCGGGTACTCCAGCGGATAGTAAGGGCCGCTCCATGGTGGCGACCAGTTCCTGAATTCTTGCCAAGTATATCCATACCCTAATTCGAAGGTGGTGCCATGCTTCTTCAGTTTGATAGGCTTGGTAATTCCCTGGAGGTTTTTGCCGAGCCCTTTGCCAGGTTCATACCCGCTCCAATTTAGTATACTTTCTATCTTGTTATCCCACCACTTATCTTTGTCCACAACGTTGACTCGCTCGATGTGATGGTATGTTTCTCCACCTAACTTCCTTCTTCCTCCAATCGCTGGGATGGTCTGGTGACTGTATATGGGGTTACTACAGTCGCCATGAATAATCACCTCTTGGTGATTCCACTCGAACTTCACTGCCTGGTGCAGGGTTGATGCTACAGCTCTGGCGGCGTGGATCCAAGGTCGTCCCAGTAGTAAGTTGTAGGATGCTGGGATGTCTATCACTTGAAAATCGACGTCGAACCAAGTTGGTCCCATTTGCAGACATAAACTGATTTCCCCAATAGTGGACCTTTGGGAACCATCAACAGCTTTGACGCTGATAGCCCTATCCTTGATTTCATGTAGACTCTTCCCCAATGTTCTGAGGGTCACCAATGGACAAATATTGAGGTTGGACCCTCCATCAATCAACGTCTTGGTGATGAAATAGTCTTCGCATTGCACAGTGATGTGCAACTCTTTGTTGTGGCTTAAACCTTCAGGGGGCAACTCATCCTCGTGGAAAGTGATTTTATGACTCTCCAATATCTGCCCAACCATGTTTGCCATCTCTCCTCCAGTTATGTTACTGGGTACATACGCCTCGCTCAGTATCTTCATCAGGGTGTTCTTATGTGTCTCGGAGCTTTGCAGCAGAGCTAAAATGGAGATCTGCGCTGGTGTTTTATTTAGCTGACCAACAACTGAGTATTCTTTGGCCTGTATCTTCCTCCAGAGATCATCGGGCCCAGTTTCAATAGGCCGTCCAGAGGCCTGCTTACTTGATTCAACTAAGTGCTCCGGAGTATATACCCTGCCGGTTCTGGTCATACCTTGTGCTGCAATTGCTTCTCCAGTCCTAATTTTCCCCTTCCTTCTTGCCTCGGCGGTGTAATCCCAAGGAATGGCCTGTGTATGGAATGGCGTTATGGCTGACATTGCTACAGGAATGGGCACCCTCGTTTTGGGAGGTAATACAGCAACTTCAAATGGTGTCGGTGCCTTTGGATACCCAAACTCCACCTCAATTGGTTCTGCGGTCTTTATGGATGGCGGTGTTTCAAACTCGAGAGGCACATACATGTTTTCTTCAGCATCCCCAGAGGGCTGGATCTGGACTACGATTGGATTCAGTGTGACTGTTGGTTTCTTGGGCTCGTCACCTTCGGCAATCAATCCAATTGACCCTTTGGGGTCCCAATCATCTTCTACCTCGATCATATGCACACCTCTACCCTTATGATCCGGCAAGGGATTATTGCGAACATTAGGAGCAGGCTCCTTTGCCACGATGATCTTGTTGTCAATTAAAGCTTGAATTTTATCCTTCAGAGATCGGCACTCATCAATGGTATGCCCTTTCATGCCGGAATGGTATGCACAGGTTTTGTTTGGATTGACCCATTGGGATGGATTTTCTAGAGTTATGGCAGGGATTGGGGTGACGTAACCGGCTGCTTTGAGTCTTTCATATAGCTGGTCGATTGGTTCAGCGATGGTGGTGTATTGCTTGGGGGGTCCACGGTCGAAGTTAGGACGTGGTCTAGGGAAGTTTTGGCGAGTGGGAGGTGATTGATAGTGAGAGGGCTGAGCATTATAGGCTTGGTAGACGGGTGCGTGTTGGGAATATCTTGGTGAGGTAGGTTGATATGTGGGGGATGGAGATGATTGGTAAGTAGGTGGAGGAATTTGGTAAGAAGGCGGAGGTGCTTGGTAATTAGGGATAGGTTGATATGTGAGAGGAGGTACCGGGTAGGCTTGGTATTTTATTGGGGATGTCGTTCTCTATGCAACCATCACGGCACTCACATCCTTTTTCTTGGACGTGCCACCAGATTGTAGGGCTTTGTTGGTAGCCTGCAATGCCTCAAAATTAGTGACCATACCGCTTTTAATGCCTTTCTCAATCCTTTCTCCTAATCTGATGATGTCGGAGAATTTCTGGCCTTCGATCAGCATCAACCTCTCATAATACTGTGGATCCTGAGCTCGAACGAAAAACCTGTTCATCTGTTCTTCTTCCAAGGCCGGCCTGACCTTAGCAGCCTTTGATCTCCAACGAGTAGCATACTCGCGGAATGTCTTTGTAGGTTTCTTCTTCAAATTCTGGATGTAGAAGACATCTGGCGCATTCTCCGTATTGAATCTGAACCTGTCCAAGAAATCGGACGCCATTCCTACCCAGCTTGCCCACTTCTGGGGTTTTGGCTAATGTACCAAGATAGAGCATCACCTTTCAAACTTCTCATGAAGAGCTTCATGCGAATCTTTTTCATCTCTTCCTACACCGACCAGCTTATCACAGTATGTCCTCAAATGGACTCTGGGATCCCCTGAGCCATCAAACATCTCGAACTTAGNTTGATGGAACCTTTGGGTGATGAACTTCTTGTTTATGTGAATACAAATTGCTAATTTAATCTTTATTTGTTCAACTTCGTGTTCGTTGTAGTTAATTGACAGGATCCTCAATTAGCTGTGCCTATCTAGTGTGCATAACTTGTAAAAGAGTGCATATTTAGGATATTGTTGAACAACACCACTCCTAGATTATTAGAGGAATCTATGATTGCGGGTTTAAAGGCGGGATTAGGGATAACGAAGCCTTGGGTGCAATCTAAAGTGAATTGTGCTAAATAAAGTAAGCTAGTGTATCTCGGAAGAGTGCAATAATAGATTACTGTGATTACTCGGGAGAGATTTGCAGTAAGATTAGCGTTCATGATTGATAGAGATGTGTGGATAAATTTGTATGAGCATAAACAGAAGGGATTCCATCAATAGGGGAAATCATTGCCTTAGCTTTTTCTCATAATTGTTTACAACCTTATTAATTTAGTTACAGCCATTTAGTTACTTGCAAGTTAGTTGTTAAAGAACACTCAACTGAGAATTTGAATATTTGAGAAGCTGGTTCTGAAGACTTAGTGGGTCTGAAGATAGCGGTTGATAGGTTAACTCTCTGTGGATTCGACCCTGGGCGTAATACTCGGGTTATATTTGCAACGTCCGCAGAGTCCTTTTTATAAGGCATAGTTGGGCGTGATCAGTCTCACACATTGCTTTCATCAGATCACTGTTTAGATTGGAGCCATTATCAGTGATGATTGACTCTGGGATGCCGAACCGGCAAATGATACGGTCGCGGACAAAGTCTGCCACAACCTTCTTGGTCACTGCCTTATATGATGCTGCTTCAACCCATTTGGTGAAATAATCAATTGCCACTAGAATGAACCTGTGCCCGTTTGATGCGGCAGGCTCGATAGGCCCGATGACATCCATTCCCCAAACGGCGAATGGCCTTGTTGCATTACGCTCGTTAGGAGGCACCTTTATCATGTCTGCATGAATCTGGCAGCGATGCCACTTTCGAACATACTGGATGCAGTCCGTCTCCATAGTCATCCAAAAATAACTAGCTCAGAGTATTTTCTTGGCTAAGACGAAACCATTCATGTGCGGGCCACAGGTCCCTGAATGAACCTCTCCCAACAACCTGGATGCTTCCTTTGCTTCGACACATCTTAGTAATCCAAAATCGGGATTCCTCCTATACAGGATTCCTCCGCTGTGAAAGAAGTGATTGGATAGCCTCTGCAGTGTGCGCTTTTGAGTAGTGTTAGCAAATTCTGGGTATTCTCCTGTTGCCAGATATTTCTTAATGTCATGAAACCATGGTTTTCCATCTGCTTCTTCCTCGACGTGAGCACAGTAGGCGGGTTGATCCTGGATTTTTACTGGGATAGGATCAATGAAGTTCTTATCCGGATGTTGAATCATGGATGATAGAGTGGCCAATGCATCGGCGAACTCATTCTGGACTTTGGGGACATGCCGGAATTCTGTCTTTGTAAACCTCTTCCTCAACTCCTGTACATGATGCAAATACGGGAGTATTTTGGAGTTCTTGGTTGCCCATTCTTCTCGAACCTGATGTATGAGCAAGTCTGAATCCCCGATCACTAGTAACTCTTGAATGTTCATATCAATTGCCAGCTTGAGCCCTCAGATGCAGGCTTCATACTCGGCCATGTTGTTGGTGCATGGGAACCTGAGTTTGGCGGATACCGGATAATGCTGACCTGTTTCTGATACTAGAACTGCTCCTATGACAACGCCTTTAAAGTTTGCTGCTCCATCGAAAAATATTCTCCAGCCATCATAGGATTCTGCAATGTCTTCTCCTATGAAAGAGACCTCCTCGTTAGGAAAATACGTCTTTAGAGGCTCGTATTCTCCGTCCACGGGATTTTCGGCAAGATGATCTGCCAGTGCTTGTCCTTTGATCGCTTTCTGGGTCACGTAGACAATATCAAATTCACTCAGCAGGATTTGCCATTTGGCCAGCTTGCCAGTGGGCATGGGCTTCTGAAAGATATATTTCAGCGGATCCATTCTTGATATGAGGTAAGTGGTATAGGCACAGAAATAGTGCCTCAACTTCTACAATAGAGAGTACCGGGCCTCGTATGGAGTGAACTTTTTGCTGAGGTAATAGATGGCTTGCTCCTTTCTCCCTGTTTCGTCGTGTTGCCCCAGAACACAACCGAATGCTCCATCCGATACTGCAAGGTAGAGCAAGAGCGGTCTGCCCGGTTGAGGTCCCGGTAGTCGACATAGACCCTGACCTTCCCATCCTTCTTTGGCACTGGCACAATGTTGGCCAACCATGTTGGATATTCCACTACTATGAGGACCTTGGCTTTAACTTGTTTGGTAACTTCTTCCTTGATTTTCAAACTCATGTCTGGCTTGAACTTTCTGAGCCTCTGCTCTACTGGCGGACATGTCGGATCTGTTGGCAGTTTGTGAGCTACAATAGATGTACTGAGACCGATCATATCATCATACGACTAGGCAAATACGTCCTCATATTCTTTTAAGAATTTTGTGTACTTTTCCTATTCTGATGGTGACAGGTGAACACTGATGCGCGTTTCCTTGACATTCTCTGTATCCCCCAAGTCGACAACCTCAGTTTTGTCCAAGTTAGATTTGGGCCTATTCTCAAAGTCCTCAACCTCTTTAACGACCTCTTCTGGTATTTCATCCTCTTCTGAGTCTATATCCGTTTGTTGCGTTATCTCGTCGCATGTCACATTCATCGGTTCATCAAGATAAGTAATAGTAATGCTGTGTAAATAAAGTAAATGATAGAGAAAATAATAAGAGCGAGATTTATAAGAAACTGAAATACTTCGATAAATTCCAAAATCGTTTTGAATATCGGAGCTCTTTTCGAAATTTAAAGAAAGTACGGAAAGGAAATCAACTAGCGAAAAAATAAACGAAAATGCATAGTGCTTTGTTCAGCCTTTCTACCCCGAAGCTTTTTGGGCCTTGGTGGTTCTGACGGACCATTTGTTGAGGCGCGCTCCTCGGCTCACAGCTTGTATGGAAGGGCCTTCCTCCCCTTCCTCCTCAACAATGACATGACAATCCATATTGTCTTCTTCCAAGAATAGATTCTTCATTGCCGCCAATGTTTCGTCTTCCTCTGACCCATATATGATGTCTGCTGGCAGGAAAGTTTGCTCCAGGCAGGGTATCGGGTACTCCAGCGGATAGTAAGGGCCGCGCCATGGTGGCGACCAGTTCCTGAATTCTTGCCAAGTATATCCATACCCTAATTCGAAGGTGGTGCCATGCTTCTTCAGTTTGATAGGCTTGGTAATTCCCTGGAGGTTTTTGCCGAGCCCTTTGGCAGGTTCATACCCGTTCCAATTTAGTATACTTTCTATCTTGTTATCCCACCACTTATCTTTGTCCACAACGTTGACTCGCTCGATGTGATGGTATGTTTCTCCACCTAACTTCCTTCTTCCTCCAATCGCTGGGATGGTCTAGCGACTGTATATGGGGTGACTACCATCGCCATGAATAATCACCTCTTGGTGATTCCCCTCGAACTTCACTGCCTGGTGCAGGGTTGATGCTACAGCTCCGACGGCGTGGATCCAAGGTCGTCCCAATAGTAAGTTGTAGGATGCTGGGATGTCTATCACTTGAAAATCGACATCGAACCAAGTTGGTCCCATTTGCAGACATAAACTGATTTCCCCAATAGTGGACCTTTGGGAACCATCAAAAGCTTTGACGTTGATAGCCCCATCCTTGATTTCATGTAGACTCTTCCCCAATGTTCTGAGGGTCACCAATGGACAAATATTGAGGCTGGATCCTCCATCAATCAAAGTCCTGGTGATGAAATAGTCTTCGCATTGCACAGTGATGTGTAACGCTTTGTTGTGGCTTAAACCTTCAGGGGGCAGCTCATCCTAGTGGAAAGTGATTTTATGACTCTCCAATATCTTCCCGACCATGTTTGCCATCTCTCCTCCAGTTATGCTACTGGGTACATACGCCTCGCTCAGTATCTTCATCAGGGCGGTCTTATGTGTCTCGGAGCTTTGCAGCAGGGCTAAAATGGAGATCTGCGCTGGTTTTTTATTTAGCTGATCAACAACTGAGTATTCTTTGGCCTGTATCTTCCTCCAGAGATCATCGGGCCCAGTTTCAATAGGCCGTCCAGAGGCCTGCTTACTTGATTCAACTAAGTGCTCCGGAGTATATACCCTGCCGGTTCTNCGCCCTGGACTCGGCTAGTCAGTTTCTTGAGCTCAGCGGCCAGGTTCTTGATGAGGGAGTCTTTATCATCAGACTCCGGTGTATTTGGAATGGGTTGAGTATATTGTGGCATGGTTTCCACATAGATGGGGGTGTGGTGGGGATGATCATTTGTGGAGTTTAGTGGTACGGGAATGAGGAGCGGGGCGTTGTGACATGTGTTGCAATTTTGATGGGTAACGGGCTGCTTCTGTGGCTTCGGGATGTTCTGTGGAGGTATAGGATCTTGAGCTTTGGGAAAGTTGACATCTGGGGTAGTGAGGGAGAATGACAAGCTTGCCAAGTTCCGAACTTGGTCCAGTTCTTCTTGAAATTTCAGTAACTTCTGTTCGAGCTGGGCGGCACTTTCTTTGGAAACCTGAATACCCTGAGGAACCTCTACCCTTTCAACTGAGTTCTCCTTCCTGACGTTGTTCAAGTCTTCCATTTTTGCTTTGCTCTTGTTTCTGATAGGACTTGGAGGAGGAGGAGGTGGAGGGCCCTTAGATCTTGTGGAGTAGGATGATGATGCCAGAGTGCACGAACTAACCTTTTGGGGAGGGGAATAAAACAAAAGTAAAAACAAAAAGGTAATAAGTTAGTGAGGATTATGAGAAAAAAAAATGTTGCGATATTTAAACACAGTGTATAAATCGTGCCCTAATTTGGGTGCCTCGTTGTGCCCGAGGTAGGCCTAGCGACAAGTTAATTTGGAGAACTTATAATGCTAAATGCCTCATTTTATTGATAAAAATAAGACGAATCCCAAAACGACACTAAAGTTGCAGAAAGTAAAATGTCACTAATGGCCATTGGCCTTATTACATCTTTAAGCGAAAGGACTCATAACTACTTGGTCCCAGAAGGACCTTTCGCAGGTTGAATGCTCTCATTGATCAAATCCTCCAGCTCGCGTAGGTTCACCAGTAAAAATGCCTTTGCCAGGCATTCTCCTTCGTTTCCCTCAGCGTTCTGGCAATCAGTGACTCTTTTCCTCACTTTTCCTTCCAACTCCAGCAGACTGTATTCCAGATATTCCAGCTTCTCGCTAGCCTTGGCGACCCTCTCTTTCCATTCATTGATTTGGTCACTTGATGGGAGATTCCTCCACCAGGTCAGCAAGAGTGAGGGTATACTGACCATACCGAAGTCGGGGACCTTGTTCTCCATTTTCTGCAAAACAAAAGGGTTAAGACCATACCCCCCACCGGACTCGACTATTTAAACCAATAATTAGCATAAACAGCATTTAGTTCTCCAAATAAATGCACAGAATATGGTGGTGTCTGTTTGGGTTCCAAGGGAACCCAGTGGACTTTGGACAAGGCTATCTTAAAGAGTCATTATGTGGACAACATAACTGACTCGACTAGGTTTGACAGCGATGCATGCACAGTTAAATAGAATAAGGTTTCTATGGGTTATTAGACCGGTACCCTTGAGCGGACAACTCAAGAGGGAAAGGCACGGAACCGTCGACTGCACCGTTGATCGACTGATTTTACCGCAAATATGCCTTTGTCAAATTTAGGGAGTGATAATATTGGAAGAGCGCAACAACTCATTATAAGCGTTGCTATGGTATTTGTTTGGCACGAGTGGAATATGAGGTTGAAGATGCAATTACAAGAAATGAAACAAATTGTTACGTATTTTCACGTTCATAATGATTACAATAATTGCTCAAAAATTGCAACGGTATTGAAGGAAAACAGCAAATGAAAGCATTAAAGAAAGAAAAAGAAACAAAAAAGCTAAGTCAGTTTCGAATAAAGACATTAAACAAAGCAATAAAAGAAAACAATAAAGTCACATATAACATGAAGTGGTAAAAGCCTAAAGAATCCCCAGCGGAGTCGCCATGCTGTCGATGCGCCCTTTTTCTCGCGAAATCGGCTTTACGACATTTGGGAAGACAACTCTATTCCCGTTTGGAAATTGGGTTTTTGGATTTGAAGAGTCGCCACCTAATGATTAAGTGCATTAGGACACCACGTGTTTTGAGTTGAAAAACCAGAGTTCGGGTAAGGGCTAGAAATTATCTCGAGGGGAAGGTGTTAGGCACCCCTCAAGATCCACTAGTGTGGTTCCCGGCCATGCTATGTTGTGACTTTAAATACAAATGAGCATACAAATAATTCCACATAAAGATTGAAAGTAGGTATGTATAATGGTTGACAAGCATGTTTGACATTAAGATCTAGGTGGTCTCACAACTTGTTTAAAGGAATGTCCAAGTGCAGAAAATTAAACAGAGAAGTGAGTGAACATAAATTTTAAAAGAATAGTGCAGGAAGTTGAGGAAGAATTTGGTGACTGAAACGAAAGACAGAGTTTTATTGATAATAACAAAGTTATATAAAGGAAAGGGGTCCTAGGTTTGTAAAACACATGGATCATCCACACAACACCGGTAGCCATTCGTACGCATGGTGTTATCGCGTGATCATCATCTCCATGTCTACCCTTCCCACCCCGTTAAGGTGTTAAGCGCGGAATGGTATCGTTACCTACTGCATGCTATTACCCGTCCCACCTATCAGTCCCAGAGGCATTTGGGACTACTAATCCTAAAGGGGAGGGAGCTTGGCTTTTCAGAGTTTAAAAAGATAAAAATCTAGGGCGACAATCAAAACACATAATGCAATAAAAAGGGAACAAGTAGCAATTAACGGCTCAAACAGGCCTCCTCATTTTAAGAAACAAATTGTTTAGCATGTCTTACATATACTTGATTTGGTCTGAACTAAGTTAAAGCGTAGGATAGGTTGATTTACCACATATTTCCCAAATAGGGAGTCCGAATTAGTCCTGCTTAGATGTAGTTGTCGAAGACTGACATAGTTGATTAATTACTTAACCTTTTGCCTATGTGTTAAACGGGACCTATATGCATGATATCTATTAATTCAGGGATGGAGGATAAACTGATTGCAAAAAAAAGATTTTTAGGTGTAAGCTCTGCGAGTGTTAAACCAAATTACTACTGATTTTAGACTTAGGAGCGAGTGGGCGATTCAGGTTTAGTTGATAGCTCCTACAGGCATGCTTTCTAGGCGTTACTGATTTTAATCGTTGTTATTGTCATGCAGAGATCCTATAGGCAGGTTATCTATATGCAATTTGTTTTTTAACCCCCTATAAGCAGATTTGCCTAGTGACAGATGCGTATGCGAAATGCAGGAAGTCCTATAGGCATATTATCTGTATGATATGCTGAAAACCTATGGACATGGTATTTATATGAAGTGCAGCAGTTTTAGAAGTTGAATTCCTATACATGGTATCTATATGAAATGCAGAGTTTTAGAAGTAGTAATTCCTATACATGATATCTATATGAGATGCAGAATTTCGGAAGTAGTAATTCCTATAGACATGATATCTACCCCTCTAGCATGCATTCAATCCCATCCCTTTCACTATCCACCCCAGTAGTTATTACAAAATTATTACAAACCAAATGAATCAGAAAGAAAGTAAAATTACATCAGTGATTACATCTACATCTAATAATCCTAATCCAGACTCAGAGTCTAATAATATGAGATAAACCAACTTCCAAGATCAGATTTTTTTAAAGCCTTTCTCTTATTTGGGATGTGTCAAAGTTCCAAGGAGCTTCAAGAACTCCAGGCAATGCTTACACCCCAAATATCATTGCAGAATCAGATTATGGTGTAGTGTGGAAGGGCCAGCCCTCAAATGTCCAAGTTCAGAGGGAACTCAAGGTCCCAAGGCAAGGCTCATAGGAGGGGGGAAGAACTTAGAGGCTAGGAGTAAGTGCAAGTGCAGTAGAGGGGAAAGGGAAAGCTGGTGGTCATGCCAAGCATTTTTGGGGTGCTGGCACACCCCTGACCAGCTTGTCAGTTGTAAATTGGGGAGTTAGGACCTATTGAAGGTCAGGTTTAGCCTTGGACAGCAATTGGGATGCTGCCAGGCTATTCCTTAACTAAGCATACATAGGGGAGTGGGGATATGGGGATTCGATAACAAGCAGGATTCAAGAAAGGAGTAGGCAAGGGCATACCCAGGCAATGGGGGCATACTGGGCACGACCCCTTTAGCCG